>NC_043704.1:19455256-19508974 GCF_006229205.1 Suricata suricatta
TGGTCCCTCTATAAGATTATAAGTGCCTGTGCCCCTACTCTAGTTAAGAGAGGGGAAAGCTATTTCCTGATCCTTGTCAGGAAACACCTTAACTAGGACATTGTTCAATCTTTCACTCAAGAGAATGAAAACTGGAATTGAGGACACAGACTACTTCGAAGGGAGCGATCAAGACTTATGGAAATAGAAAGTCAGTTTGACATTGCTGATAACTCTGGATACTGCAGCGTGTCAAACAGGCATCCTAGTCCAGGTCAAAATCTTCTGCAGGCAGTACTGTGGTAGGAACTGCTAATACTAACTTACTGAATGAAAACAAGTTTGTTGGTGGTGAATTAAAAATCAAAACTTCTATTCTCCAAGCCCTATGCTTAATTGGATAGAAAAAAGAGAGGTGAAGGAGAAAAGAAAGGGAGGAGGAACCCATTTTATACTTAAAGAGGTGATAATATTTGTGCAGGTTGCAAGCCTGAACAAAACTAAAAGGATATATATAAATAGCAGCCCTCCTCTCCTATCTCACATGCATATTTGAAACAAGTCAGAGATCTATTTCTGAGGTTTCCCAACATAATAGTTATTCAAGAATCATCTTTTCAACATTTCCTTGGAGTCCATGCCTCCCAAATCACTTCCACAGCCCCTCCTAAAAATCCTTTCCATGACTTCAACCTTCTGTTCTTACCTTACTTGTCCTTGTTGTGATATTTTCCATTGTTGCCCATCTCCTCAATCTGGAATTCCCCCTGGGTCTGGGATCTCTCTCTCCTCACTTTATTCCTATTTCTCCTTCTGTTCCCTCTTGGACTCTTTTTTGCAGGTTTTCTTCCTCTTGTTGTCAACTCGATGTTTACTTTCCATGGTTCTATCCTAAGCTCTCTGCTCTAATTAATCTACCAACCATCCCTTGGCCAATTACCCATATTTATGTGCTAATAAGTTGTCCTCTAGCTCATAGCCCTCTAAAGGACTTCAAGCTCCTCAAACTCAACACATCTGAACCCTTCCTAGCCTGATCTACCTATATTTCTGCAAATAGCCCTACCTTCCGCCCAGTTACCATGGCCATAAACCTTGCAAACATTCTTTTACTTGCTCTTCCTCATCCCATTAGTCACCATTCTACCAATTTGATCTCTATCGTTTGTCTCCAAATCATCTTTTCCCTCGTCTCCACTGCCATTGTTCCAGTTCCCACTCTCGCCATGTCCCTCCAGGTTTAGCGACATAGTGTGTGCTACCTTCTCTCCCTGTACTGACTCTGCCATTCCTCCCTCAGCCTCTTTTCTAGGCACCACTATTGTTAATGGTGATGAAGAATTTCAGAATTTTGATTTAGATGTCTGAAAACTCTGAGAATCCCCATATCCCTATGGGTAGTTGTCTAAATTTCTGTTTCCTAAACATTAAAATGAGCCTAATAATACTTTTCCAGAAGTTTGTTAGACTAATTAAATGAGTGGCTTTTAAGCATTGCCTGGCACAAAAATTCTCAAAAAGGAAACTCTCCCTTTATTAATGTCACCTTAATACAACACAGATCTGATTATTTTGCTTTCCTGATTATAATCCTAAAATTACTTTCCAGAGCACCCAGTATAAGTTCAGATCCCTCATTTTAGCTTCTATGAACTTCATAACTTGGCCTCTGCCTACCTTCAGCTTCATCTCCTTAATAATCTTCACATGCCTTCTCTTCCCTGGATACATGGGACCACTGTAGTTTCCCAAACGTACCCCGCTGTACTCTCAGCAAATCCAATTCCTATCACACTTCTATCTTAAATGGCTTTCTTGAGGTGCTTGGGTGGCTCAGTCAGTTAAGATGAGACTTCAGCTCAGGTCATGATCTCACAGTTCATGAGTTTGAGCCCTGTATCAGGCTCTCTGCTGTCAGCACAGAGCCCACTTTCAATCCTCTGTCCCTCTCTCTCTCTGCCACTCCCCCACTCGCATGTGTGTGCACACGTGTTCTCTCTCTCTCTCAAAAACAAATATTAAAAAATAAAAAATAAAATGCCTTCATCCCTTGTATCAGCTAGAAGATTCCTATTTATTCTTTAAAATTCATACCAAATCTCAGAGTCTCCTGGAAATATCCTTTTCCCACCCCAGTCTCATTTAGAGCCTCCTTCACATGTCTGAGAATGGCACCTTGGGTAGGTCTACATCTTCTTGTAGCCATATTAAAGCTTTTACCACCTTATTCTGTTTGTACTTCTCAGCCTGACTCTCTCCCCCTGCCCCTGCTCCTGCCCCCACAATCCAGTGCGATCCACTTTATAGCTACAAGGATCTTGTCTGTCTCTTCACCTCATTGTATGTTTGACACGTAGTAAGGGCTCAGTACAAATAGAGGAGTGAAAACAAGGAATGAAGGAATGGAATGACAAAAAGTTAAGAATGAATGGATAAAAGAAGGGAAAACAGCTATTTCTCACTATGCTAAAGTCTCTGGGTATTTTTTCTTCAGCTTCTGAAAACTCACAGACTCCATTATCCTGCTATAAGAGGTGTTTTAACTTCTCATGCAGCGTCTGTGACTTCATCTCCCTGCAAACAATCTCCCAGGCAGTTCTGTTCCAGTGCTCTCCATTGAATCAAACTCCTGCCTCCAGCCTTTTTTATCCACTGTGATCTGCAAATCTTCATCCTAACAAATGATCCTTTATTAATTCTGGAGAGATTTATCCCTTTGACTTCTTATACTACCCTCACAATGAGAGGAACAAAGGACAACCTGTAAAAGGAGCTAGAGAGAGGAATTTATGCTTCCTTGTATTATTCCTCAGTAACTCAGGGATTCATTGAACAAATATATTTTGAGCACCTACTCTTTGCCCACAGTGCATTATGCACAAGAAATACAAAAGTTGATAAGCCAAGGTCTTTGCTTCACAAATTAACAGATCTTTCAACTAACATTGCTTTGAGTGCCTACTGTATGCCTAGCACTGTACTAGGTATTAGGAAAATAGCAGTGTACAAAACAGAAAAGTTTCCTGCTCTCATGGCAGGGACATACTACTAAGGAAAGCAAACGATAAATACTTGGTCTGCTGTAAGGATAAAAAATGAAAAAATGAAGCAAAGATGGATATTGGGAGATCAGTTATCTACTCGATGTTGTCCAGTCATGAGGTAATTGGACATTTTTTAGCAGAGGGTTGTAACAGTGGTGAAAACTTCTGAATTCTGTAAAACCAACTGGATCTGCTGACAGGTTAGACATGAGCTATAATAAGAAAAATGGGTCAATCCTGACACCAAGTACTTTCTCTACATACCTGGGAGAAAAGAATTGCCTACATTTGAGTTTGAAAACTCAGCATGAGGAATAGGTTTTTTCAGAAATAAGAAGCAACATGATGATCTGAGAGTAAAATGGAGAGGAGATTTAGAGGTTGAGAAGAAAGGCAAACTAATTGGAAAAGTATTTAATTGTCTATGCCCCTTGTGGTTTGAAGGTAAGGGGGAAATGGACAATAAAATGTTTTAGATGTGGTACGTTTGAGCTGCCTAGAAATAATAACAGCAAACACTTATACGTTAACCACTATAAGAGGTAATTACAAAAAGATGTATAATGTGAACTTAAATCAGAATGTGTTGTGTTGGTGGACTTATAACAGTGATGTAACATCATAAGGTAGGTGTTCAGGACATCATTCTCCTGCATTAGAATTGAGAGGGGGGAACATCCTGTATTTTAGAAAAGAACTGTTTTATTTTTTTGTGAATTAGGATAAAGAATCACCATTCCTTTAAGAGTATGATGCTTCTTTATGGAAGTAGGAGCTATAGATCTTGAGTAATGGTTTATGTAGTAGAAATAAAGGAAAATTCACAGACAGCAGAGAAAAAATTAACTCCTCTCTGAAAGTACATTGGTTTATTGCACATCCATATTTATTAAATATTTAGCCTCAGTTTTAAAAACTGTGGAAAGCACAACTCTCAGTTCATTTATCAGAAGAACCAGAATGTATCTCAAATGCTTATCTTCTCTATTTTGACCATGGAGTATTTAATGGATTTTCGTAGCACTTTGTGCAGAATATGTGTTGAGTTTTAACATTTTAATAACAAAATTAATTCCCTGTTTATGTGGTTTTTTTAAGTGTCTTAAGAAGGAAGAAATGATCAACTGTGACAATTGCTACTAATGGTTAAAATAAAGTGATTGAGATTTACCTTTGAGTTTAACAACTTTCAGTCATTGGTGACCATGCCTAGTGCAGTTTTTGAGAAGTGCTGGGGGAGAAAGCCTGACAGGAGGAGGTTTAAGAAGAAAGAGAAGCTGGAAACATAGAATATAAGTAACTCTTCAAAGAGGGATTGAGTTGTAGCTGGAGGACCATGTGGATCAAGGGAACACTTATTTAAAATAGTAGATTTTATGGTTCATTTGTATGCTGATGGAAATCATATAGTGAGAGGGAAAATTGATGATGTAGGAGAAGAGAAGACCTGGGGTAACAGAGAGAATGGGAACTAATGATAAAGTGGAGGAAATAGCTGTAGATAAAATGAGGGAGGATGGATCCACCATGGTTACTGGAGTTAAGGCAAAGAAAAGAAGTATTAGATTTACTAGCAGAACATGTCAGATTCTCTTTTAATTGCTTTCAAGTTTCACTGAAATAAAAAGCAAGGTTGAGACTGAGAAATGGAGCGGTATGTTGGAGGCTTTAGAAGAGAGCAAAAGGTCTCAGTAGTTGTCTGGGGGAGTTTTTAATTCTCTGGCCTCTCTGTGGAATATGTATTGCAGAAGCCCCCTATCAAAATCTAAATTTGGTTAAACTCATCTTTCCTAAGACCTAAACCTTTTTGATGGGCCAGGAAGTGAGGACCTCACACAAGATGGATGAATACTGATTACTTCCATGGGAATTTTGGACCTGGAAATGAGAGAGAGTCAATCACCCTTGAAAGACTTGATTTGTAGAGACATAAATTTTTGTTTCATGCCATGAGAAAATGAGAAGCATGTCTGTGGGGGGCCTGTGAATGGGCAGACTGGGCACTAACAGGATGATGTGAGGGATTCAGAAAAGTGAACCTTGAGCAAAACAGCTTCCCTGATTCACCGAGTACCTTCTAGAAGTCTAACCCCAAGCTAGGTGTCTTCAAAATACTATCTCATTTAGATAGTCCATAAGCACTGCAAAAAAGCTTATTCTTCCAAAAATCATGGAAGAAATATCTCTTCCCAAAATTTATACACTGTCCAAAATAGTATTGTTTGCTCCAGCATTAGGTGGAAGTGACACTGATTGTAAATATCATATTTAGTAATGGTAAAATGACAATTTAGTGACTGAAAAAATCAGTGAACCAGTGAATGAAAACCTGAACTGGACATCAAGACATTGGAAATAGTACTGGGGGGCAGAGGACGGAGGGCTTGAAGTGAAGTGCAAGTCACAAAAGGCACAACAACAGACAGCAAGTGAATCAGGTATGGAAAAAAAAGGCTTGAAAGCTGTAGGGCTGCTATTGAAAGAAACTTGTCCAGACAGATAAAAAAATGTCTGGGAAAGAGAGAGACTGGTTCATGGAAGTGCCCATTAAGGGAATCACTTATTGCTCAGTATATGAAATGGGCATTCTTAACTGGATTATAAGGTCTGAAGAGCTTACACAGAAAGATACAAATGTCCTCAGTTATCAGAATTTCAAGAAAGATCTGTCTGGAATCAAATTAGAAGCCATTGTGAAAAAAAAAAAGCGACATGTAAAGTAAATGCTTATGAAAGCCAGCTCTCTATTCCATGGAAAACATTTTATTTCCAGCTAGAATAAATATCAGGATGTTGTGCTTATTGTAATTTAGCTACCAAAACAGAGAGATATCAATGCATTTATATTTATATAATATATATCCAAGATATATGGGTTTTCTCTCTGATTTAGTAAATTATAAAATATATAAATGTATTTATTATACACACAAATATACATATATGTATATACAATATACATATATACAAAATAAATATACTAATAAATTATAAAATATATAAATGTATTTATTATACACACAAATATACATATGTGTATATACAATATACATATATACAAAATAAATATACTAATAAATTATAAAATATATAAGTGTATTTATTATACACACAAATATACATACTATATATACAATATACATATATGTATACATACACAATATACATATACACATACTATATATATACACAAAATGATGTACAATATATACATACACTACAGTATAGGTACAAATAATACACTTGGGGCAAAACATATGTTTTTTATATATATGTTTTTTATACATATAGTATATATAAAGTGTATATATAATATATATAAAGTACATATAGTAGATATAAAGTATATGTATACTTAGTATATACACTATATATTTACACACACACACACACACACACACACATGTATATACTTTTCTAGCATCCAGGGCCCATTGGATGATTTCTGCTTACAATCAGCGATATGTTCATTCAATTCTTGAAACTCAGTTCTTCCTTCCCCCTTTTCTTCTCCCATCTGAGTCTCTTTTGAGAGATCTTCCCTCCAGCAATTCTCCAATCAGTGTATGAAAAAAAATATTTCTGAACAGAGGGAAATGTAACGATTTTCAAAAGACCATATTCAAATGTGATCTGGAATCTCTAACCCCAAACTTCAAAGTGTTGATGATTACCACAGACACATAGAATACTAGTTCTGGAAAGGAATTTAGAGGTCCCCTGGTTCAAAACACTCATTTTGTTCATAAATAAACTAAAGCCCAGAGAGCCAAAGTGAGGGAGAGGGGGCCCAGGGCATGCTGATTGTATCAGACACCTGAAAGGACATGAGAGGCTCTGCATTTCCAGCCCCAGCTTCTTCTGAAATATACCCTCGGGATTTTTAAAGAACTTGCCTACAATCTTGACAACATTTGGATCCAGACATTAATAGATAATATGAAAGAGATCACTAAAAAAGACAACTAACTAATTCAAGAAGCTCAGCAACACATACCTTCTTGTGAATGAAACTAAGCAATTCAGTAAAAAGTGGAAGGGGGAATTATAAATAATAAAACTAATGCTATAGCGTTAAAGTTTTATGATCTAGTTATTTATGTGCCACAAAGATGATGACCATAAAGTTACCCAAAAAATCTCGTTCATTATAATTCACCAAAAATTACTCTGAAAAAAACAACAGTAGAAATCTGGAGGGAGTGGTGACAGGCAGAGGGTTTCCAGTTGAAGGTGTCCTGATCCTTTTCCATCAAAAAGTGTTGGTACCAGGCCACAGCAGGTCTTCATCCAAGAAGATAGCTGAGAAAATCCTAGGCTAGCTGGACAGACACACCAGAACTGTGAATGTTTCTATTAAATTCAGGAACGGTTTTAAACAGAAAAGAGGGTTTTTAAA
The DNA here is from genome assembly GCF_006229205.1 of Suricata suricatta. Classification (NCBI taxonomy): domain Eukaryota; kingdom Metazoa; phylum Chordata; class Mammalia; order Carnivora; family Herpestidae; genus Suricata; species Suricata suricatta. The sequence goes on from NC_043704.1 coordinate 19,462,679, forward strand.
ATTTGAGAATAGAGGCATTGATTAAACAGTGAACCAGAGTAGAGTTCTCTGAAGACACTAAAGATTTAGGGAGGCACTCACACCAGCCCAGCTTTGGCCCCTCCTTTTCCTAAACTGGCAGTACTCAGAGATGGAAGATGTCAGTTGACTGGAGTGAGGTCTTTTCCAGGGCAGTTAAGGAAAGGTGGAAATACAGGAAACTCAGTGTAGGAAGAAAAGTAAGGGAAAGTCCTGCAGGAATATGGAGGAAATAGGAATCAAGTTGAGTCAGGCACCAAGAGAGACTGGGCCTTAGAAGCCGAAAAGGACACTAGTTGGGTGAATAGGTTAATGGGTCATCAGCAGCCCCCATGGGCTAGAGACCCAGTAGGACTCAGGTAGCCATGTTGGTTCCATCATAAAGGACCCTTTGATGAGGCAACAAGGGGTCTTAGCTTAATCCACACCATCTATGACTATGAATCATGTGTTTTAACATTGAGCCATTTTAATATAATGCCAAATGAAACTAAAGAAAATAGGCTGCCTGCCCAAGGGAGCAGAAATGATGGGCCTGCTCTCCCCTCAGGGTATTAACCTTCAGGGGGAAAAATGGCTTTAAGGACATTGGAAGCAGCAGCTTCTAGGGCATTAAGAAGATTAAGGGAAATAGTATTGGACTGGCACAGAGAGGAAATTATTTGCCTGTCTCAGACAGAACAGTTCTATTGTTATTGCCCTTATAAACTATCTGTACCCTCAGATCCAAATTGGGCAGGGCTGATGGGGTTTGTTGAGGCAATATATCAAATTAGTCCTGCTGAGGAAACTCCAGAGGGAGGCCTGGTGCCAAGAGCACCCTGAAATTCATCTAAGTGTCAGGGAACATATAGAAGCAGATGGGGCCCCGAGCTTGCCACTGTCGTAGCCAAAATGATGCTAATTAGAAGGCCCACGCCTTTGGTTCTAGGGAGAAAAGGAAGATTCAAAGAGTAAACCAATGACTACCTAAAGGCTTTATTGCCAGGCTAGAACTTGGGTGGAAAGGACAGAAAATATGAGCTCAGTCAGAAGCTCAGTCAGCCAGAAGTGGTAATCCAGCAGTGTTTGGAGAAAATATGAGGGCTATCATGATGCACTTGTGCCCCATTCATCAGATTAAGAATGATCAAGATCATGCAAAAATTACAAAAGCAAATAAACCATCTACTTAGCTTTAAGGGAAGAGGATGTGGAAAGATTTTCTGCAGCTGAATGAACCCTAAGCCCCAAGGAGCTCTGAGGGGCCCTTTCCAGCCCCTGCAGCTTCCTTTTTATCACCCTCAGGGTATCGGAGGCATTAAGGGTATGTAGCAATGCCACAAGACACATTCAAATGTTCTCCATGTAATGCAGTCAGCTGTAACAGACCACAACCAAACACATTCTACTTATTTATGTTCTTGAGGGTTCATAGTCTTCTTTGCCTCTTCTTCCCATGAGCCAACACAGCCTGTCCTTCTCCCCATACCCCCAGTCTCCACCAGTCCACCAGTTTTCTCTGCCTCAAGCTGGTTTTCACAGGAAGCAGACTCTAGGACAGAGTTTTTACATGCCAAACGTGCACTTAGGAGTGCTCTAAGATTCAACACCTGAGGAAGGAAAGAAAAGAAAGCAGGGTTTGGCAGAAGCAGGTTCCAGACTCATGACGACTTCAGCAACTTGGACAGCTCTGATGCATGAGGCCCCTTCAGAATTGCCCTGAATTACAGCAAGATGACCAGGACTTTAAACCTTCACTGAGCAGTCATGGGATGTGGGCCATTTTAGGAAAGGGTACCAGGCTTGGCAGGGCAGCTCACTATAGCTCAGGCATCCCAGAAGGGGCTGACAGGTGAAGGCTGATGATAGGAGAATCCCAATAGCTAGAGCAACAACTTCTTTCTTTTTTTCATTTTTTTAATGTTTATTTATTTTTGAGAGAGAGAGATGGAGAGACAGAGACAGAGTGTAAGCAGGGAAGGAGACAGAGAGAGAGGGAGACAGAATCTAAAGCGGGCTCCAGGCTCTGAGCTGTCAGCACACAGCCCAATGCAGGGCTCCAACTCACAAGCTGTGGCTCATGACTTGAGCCAAAGTCAGACGGTTAATCAACCAAGCCACCGGGCACCCCAACAAATTCTTGTTTCCAGAAGTATCTGGAAAGCACCTCACAGTCTCTACCACATGCTCCTCATGTATATTTTCAAAACGCACAAAATCCCAGGAAGTGAACATAGAATTGCAGTTTGAACCTCCCAACATTTTTCAGAGCAGAAACCATAATAGGAAAAGAAAAACTGTGAGGCACAAAAAATTCTTTGATGCTAAGCGCCCTAAGAATTACAATAACTACAGCCTCTGGTCCTGCAACTGTGAGACAAAGACAGAGAAGTTTTCGGGCCTGGAAACAATGTCTTCCCTTTGTCTGCCTCCGAGAAATGTTTATGAGTTTCATTCAGTCAGTGACTTCTTACTGAGGGTCTGTATGTGCTCAGCATTACATTAGATCTAGCTACGGGAGATGCCAGAAAAATACATAACACGGTCTCTAATTCTGAGGATGCCACAGGCTCCTGTAAGGTTGAGGTAGCACAGTAGAGCAAAAAGAACCACAGGATCCTGGGTTCAGACCCTGACTCTTTTATGTAACTACTGTACGAAGCTGGTCACCCTGTTGATGGAAGGTTGGTCAAGACACCTACATCTCTGAGAACAAGTTTCCTCATTTTTTCAATGGATCGACCACACCTAGCTAGTAGAAGTGACTGTAAATTGAATGAGGCAAGGGTTGTAAACAGGTTTCGTAAGTCATAAGAAACAACGCAAATGTTTGCTGCTCTTTTCGTACCTCTTGCAGTGTCAGTGAAGGGTGAGAAAAAAATGATAAGAACTGAAGACTTCAAAGGAGAAGTCTTAAACCTTCGAAAAAGGGCTGTGAGCTGGCAATATTCTGCTTGCACAACACGCCCACGGCTTCCATGATCTCACATGCATGATGCTCCACTTGTTTATTTTGAATACCTTTAGAAGGGGTAAATCTTTCCAAACCCACTGTGGTGTTAGAGCCAAGCACATCATTCCTACTGTCTGTAAAACCCAGTGATGAAGGAGCACTGGGAACAGAGCTGGGTGCCGTTATTGAACTCGCTTGGGCACAGGAGAAGCACATTCCTGAGGAACCACAGCCTTTGAGGCAGTTGGGAGGAGCTGGGAGGAGCATCCAACTGGATGTGGACCTGTGTTGGAGGATTTGGAATAGGATTTAAGGAAGATGGAACTAGGTGTGGGCTGGAGACTGTCAGGAGGTGAGGTTTCTCATGACTGATTAGCTTATTAAGTTTGGTGTAGGAGGTGGGAGGGTTGAATTGAGGTTTTGAGTTATCATGGGTAAAGCAGCAGACAGAAGGGGAGGGGTCATTTTGGTGTTTGCAGTGTGACTGTGTCCCAAATATAGTCACAGTGTGGCCCAGTCTGAGCAGTGTATATATTCTGTGAAGATGTTTATGTTTATAATCCACTGGAAGGCTGCCAGCATGACCACTTTTTATTTCCCATGGCTTGCATTTCACCAAATGCATACATTTGCATAACTGTCTGGGTCCCCTGAAGTAGTCCTATTAGTTTGCTACTCCTATGGGCTGAACTATGTCCTCCTAAAATCATATGTTGAACTTCTGGCCCTTCATGTGGCTTCATGTGGCTTCATGGCCCTTCAATGTGGCTGTATTGGGAGATAGGGCCTTTACAGATGTGATTAAATTTAAAGGAGGCCATGAGGGTGGGCTCTAATCCAATCTGTGTCCTTATAAGAAAAGGAGATGAAGGACACATCAGGGAGGTCTGGGCACAGAGGAAAGACCAGGTGAGGACAATGAAAGATGGCCATTTTCCAGCCAGGCAGAGAGGCCTCGGAAGAAACCAGCCCTGCAGACACACGGATCTCAGATTTCTGGCCTCCAGAACTGTGAGAACATACATTTCTGGTGTTGAAGCCCCCCAGCATGTGGTATTCTGTATGGCAACCCTAGGAAGCTAGAGCAGCTACCCTGCCTTAGTCAACGTAGGACAACTTGTAAGTGAGAATGGAGGCCAAAGAGAAGCCTAACTCTGCCAGTAGAAGCTGTCATGGGGGAGGTGATATGGAGACACATCTTGAAAAATGAGTTTGAACATAGCAAGTGGAGAAAGAGAAAAAGCAATCCCCACAGCAGAGATTCTCAAAGCGTGGTCCCTGGACCAGCAGCAACGGCCTCCCCTGAGAACTTTCTAGAAACGCAAATTCCTGGGGCCCCTTCTCACCCCTGCTGAATCAGAAACGGTGGGCTGGGGCCCAGAAGTCTGTGTTTAACAAGCCCTCCAGGTGACGCTCGTGCAGGCTACAGAGTGGGAACCCAGCCCCACAGGACAAGAAGGCTCACCGTGAATAACCAGGATTTGTTCAGTGTGGCCAGTAAATACTGAGAGGGGCCAGGAAAGGTTTAAAAAGAGATGTGGGAGCTGGTTTGGGGCCTTGAAAAGAGGTGGAAAGGTGGGTGGGCAGGAGGTAGAAAGGGAGGCTGTAGGAAATACAGAAATAATGTGAGTGGAGGCTTCTGCCTTTGGCTTAATCCTTTGCTTAGAACTTGAGATCCAAACACTGCAGTGCTTGAAGCTCAAAATGACCCTAAAAAATAAGATGCTTAACACCAAGGGCATATTATTCTGGATTTTCGACCAGAACAAAGACTTACTGAAGAACATTCTCAACATTAATCTGAAGTGGTGAAAATGCTTTAAATGGTCTATCTGGAAAAGCTATCAGTCAGAGAATTATGGTCACTGAAAGAGACACTTTAGAGCCAAATTGAAGAGGAAATGGAAGTTGTATTAATCGTCCAGCAGGCCTCCTTTGTGTTGAATATGAGAAGGCACCTTCTGCTGTAGGCTTTTAGTGAATTAAATCTCTTCACACCTGCCAAACTGTGACTTTCCCATATGAAGGGCTGAACCCCCCCTCCCGGAGAAGATTGCTACAGAGCTCATCGGCCAACGTCTTACAGTGATGCAGAGGCTGAGAAAGAACAAAAACCATGGTCCCTGGGAAGAAAAGCCAGTCTCCACCATGACTTCTTGGACTTCATGAAACTCTGTGCTAACAGAGTCATTCAAATCTAAGACTGGAAAGGTTTTTTTTTTTAAGTTTTTTTTTTTATCTTGATAGAGAGAGCATGAGCAGGGAAAGGGTAGAGAGAGAATCCCAAGCAGGCTCCATGCTGTTAGTGCAGAGCCCTATGCAAGGCTCAAACTCAGGAACAGTGAGATCACGACCTGAGCCAAAATCAAGAGTCTGAAGCTCAACTGACTGAGCCACCCAAGTGTCCCCGGAAGGTTTTAATTAGCCTTTCATTCGTGTTGAATTGGTTTTGGTTTTTTTGTTTTGTTTTGTTTTATACAACCAATTGAGTTCCTTTCTCCTTTCCAGGCCATGTGTATGCCTCTGACCAATTATTCATCCTTTCTACTCCTTTGACAGGGATGAGTTTGTGTTCTGTCAGTCATTGTCTGTTCAGCTTCCTGGCCTGAAACTTTGGACTTCTGTGTTGACAGTGTGTGACTAATGTTCATGCTCCACCTCCTCCCAGTCTCCATACCTTGCACAGATGTTATCATCTATGCGTGAGCTTTTCCAAATCCCTTTATAGCATGAACGAGTTTCTTCATGTTCACTTAACTGCACCCTGAGAAATTATCTATCCACGTACTCAGTGGCAAGAGACAATAGCAGATGGCTCTAAAATTGAAATAGGAGTTCTGGAAACCTAAAGGGAGAAACTGTGTTCGGGGACTGGATTATGTCAATTTCACACTTTTAGTTCTCATAAAAAATGGTGACTTCCTCAAATCAGATATAGATTGGATAAAGCCATTTATTCAGCAATGACTGGCTTGCCTTTCTTCAACAGTGACATAAAATGGATGGCTTTAGGAAAACAGAGCATTTTCTTTCCTCACTAATAGGAAAACTATTCAAATGCACTGCCATAATATTTATTTAATTAGACTGCAGAACTCTTTCTTGTAGAGAAGTAAATGCTAGTCTTTCTTCTTTTCTCTTTAGACCTATAAAATAAAGCTGACTTCCAGGACTACAATACTTCCGTGTGACTTCAGTCCTCCAAAAAATGAAATTTGAAAATACAAATTTAAAAGGAGCCTCATATAGACTGTACTGTTATTTTAATCAGCACTTCTATTCACATTCCCTTTTTTTTATTTGCCAGCTTTCCTTTTGATTGTATCATAATAACTGTCTAGACTCTGTTCTCAACTGTGATGGATTTTAGGAGACTTTGTACAAATGATGCTGGAAAAAAATAAATTAGCAGTACCATGCATTAAAGTGCCACTGTTTAAAAAGTTATGAATAGAAAAATCATTGACTGCAGACATACCGGCGAAGATACCCTGATATCTATTCATTTCCTCAAGGTTATAACAAGTGATTGGAAAATTCTTATCCACCTGCTGTCAAAATGTACAATAAATAATGATCTAATAATAAAAGTTAGTTTCTACACCCCTATTTAATTTTTTGTTTATATGACATGCAAGGATTTCATGAAAATCTGGATTTGGGGTAAAGTCAGAGAAGACAGGGCTATGATTGTAATTGTAAAAGAGATGGGTTTCTGGCTGTTGCTGTGGGAAGGACTGCCTTAAGATGCAAAGACACAGATATTAAGGTTTAACTTGAAACAGCACCACAATCAGGATGACAGCCAATGACGTCCAAAACAACTCTCCCTGGCTGATCTTTAGTAAGAGATGAGATGATTTACTGTGTTCCACAGTCAGAATATGGGGATGTTTGCAGGGAAGAAGGATTCTGCCTACACGCTTGCAAGTATTTAGCAGATATGACCCCACACAGATCTCCTTCACCGGGTCAGTGCAGCCGCTGCCGCTGTTGGTTTCCAGCGGCTCACAGATGCACTCTCTTCTGGATAGTTGCTATCAGCCAAGGGGAGCCCCCTGGCCTGGAGATGGCCGGGAGGAATGCCTCCACCGCCACCGCCACTAGAGTAGCCTGCACTTAAGGACCCATTCTCTGCGTAGCATCCTTGTGGGACTGTCTTGTGGTGCCCTTCGTGCTCCTGAGCTCCCCGTGGAATCAGGCTGATGCCAGGTCACAGTAACTACACCTCTGTTTAGGTTCCTCCCCTGCACTTTCCTGCCTTCCTCCAATCCTTGTAGGTTTCTCCTGCAAGCCCTCCCTTCAAGGATCCCTGTACACACTCCATTTTTAGAGAACCCAATGCATGTTTTAGAGACAGAATCAAAGACTTTTTTCTTTCTGATATAAATGGAAAAAAAGTTACATACACAATGTGTAGCCCTTCTATCAAATAAATGTGAGAGACACTAATGCTGTTTAACTTTGATTTTCTACAAAATATACCATTAGAACTCTATAATAGATTGAATTTGTTTTTCTTTTCTGTTGCAATTCTGTTTATTTTCTTTTTGTTGGACCTTCATCATTGACACACATGTGTTCCTTATGTTTTCCCCACTTCTGATTACCAGCACATAGAGATATAGAGGAACGTGTCAATAGTTTATACACCACCAATTAATCACCTCAGCTTGTAGAGAAGGCATCTAGATATTTTCATTTGCCCCTCCAGATGCATTCTCTGCCCTTCTCCACAGTGCTCTGAGCCCCCAGACTAACCTCTATGGACTACACCCATAGGCTTCCTTGTCCTCTAATTTCTGGTGCAGCCAATGGAAGACGTGTGGACAGAAATTGCATGATTAGTGGAGAATGAGGAGAGCACTCTTGCTCCAATAGCACCCTCCCTGCCACATCATCACAAGTGGGCTCTGACCCTCTATCTAAGGCCACAGTCTCTCCTGAGCAAATGTTTCCACCCAGTTACTCTATCTTCCAGTAACTAGTTGCTTCTCATGCAGCCCCCTCAGAATTCCTGCTTTTTCTGGCTCCAGGCTATGAACTCATCCTTTGTTGTGTTACTACACTTACCCCTGCCCATATCACTGTAAACACTCCCTCCCTTAAACTCTCTCCAATGGTCCTTTTGAGTATGTTGTTTCCTGCCTGGACACTAGGTAAAACAACAGGATATCCTAAATTGGCTAATATTGAAACTGAAAATATTTCTTACTTGGAAAAAAAATGCAATCTGGCAAAAATATTTAAGCCATTCCTATGGTGTCTTATTACTTAACAACTCCTATACTCATTTTTACCCATTGATTTTTGGACATAATCATTCAATCATCCCTTTATTCATTTACCCTAGAAGATGTCTGGTAGCTAAGTGGATGATCTTGAAACTATGCTGATAATTTGGGTGCAAAACAATGTGAGTCCCAAATGCTTTGGAGACAACTTTCCAGGCTGTCCTCCCTCTGGGGCACATCATTCCACAAATGACTAAACAGTCAATTTAGCAAAAGCCACTCAAATAAACTGTTTGATATTCTCAAGACTAAAAAAGCCAATTGTGTGACAGAATTTTTCATTTTTCAAGGCAGTCATTGTAGAGAGAATCTAAATTTTGCAGATGATTGCTTTTAGAATAACACTGATGTTTAATCTCTGAGTCATTCTTTCTGTTACAAACAGCTTGAAACAGAAGTAATAAATGCTGTAGAGAGAGGGAAACAAGAAAAAAGAAAAAAATACCTTCAGGACAAGAGCCTGGCTTAGAGTACCACTTACAAACTATCTCTAAACTTTACCTCACTTTCTATAACTGCGGGATCATAATTCAATATTTTCTCAAAGAAATGTATTTCTTCAAATAGAAGAAGCTGAGAAAATGCTGATAAAATCAAGAAAAAGTTGAGCTTAACCAAAGTAGCGAAGGTGGCCCAACCCTCGCCCACCATGACCTGATCCAGTTCCTGACACTTCTATTGTGTTATACAGATTGTTGAATGACTGAAAACAGCAGAAGTTATTTGTAGATGGCAATAACCCCATCTGAGCAAGAAAGAGCTATCTGATAAAGCCAATGACTGACCAGTGTAGCACATTGGCCAATCCGTATAATATAAATTTATGTGAAATTGCATTATGTGGAGATCTGTAAGCCCATGTTGACATGTAAAGATTTGCTGACATTTTGGTGACATACAGGCCTATTTCTAGCATCTGCTCATATCCTGCACTACTTCCATATGCAACCTAAGACACGATGGGGAATGGGAAGCATTATCTGCTCTAGGTCCAAATTTACCTTCCAGAGAGTAGGACTGATTGATTAATACTCCTTGGCAAAATATCCAAATGTGGAACACTGTTGGTTGGCTGATTTCTGTTAAATACAAGGGTTCTCTCCTAGGGTAAGAAGTGGATGGTCAGCACAGGACCTCGGAGTACCTTGGGAGCTAGACAGTACCCCATTTGTCTGCACATTCCAAACCCTAGGCTGGTGTTCGGTGTCAGGTAGACACAGAGTATGCTGAACGCTAGTTGTAAACATTTGTGAAGTGAATCAGTGCATTCTGGGTTTAGCAAAAAGTAACATTCACTGCTGCTCTCTAGAGCATGAAGGTGTTAAAACAATAAATGACCTAATTCGGCAGGGTAGGTAACATGTATTATAGCACAGTTTGACATGCAGTAACTGTGGGGGAAAAACATAATAAGTATGATATATGTATCTTCCAGGAAAACAAATAGATTCCATTTGTATTTAAGCCTAAAGGTTTGGTTCTCTATGTGTAATCCTCAGTGGTCATCTGAGGTAGAGGTGAATTTAGTCTAACATTAAGTAGGACAAGTAGCACACTTTATTTCTTAAAATCAACGTAGTCCAACTGTGACCCACACCGTTGAAATTCCCACATACGTTTAGCCCCATCCTCTAACTTCTCCACCCCCAGGTGTGCACGCAAGCACACACACACTCACTCACTCACTCACTCACTCACTCACTTACACATAAAGCAATGGTTAGGATAAAACAAAGTCACCAGTTTTTGGAAAGGTCCTATTATGACCTTTCGATTTTCACTCTACTTCTAATACTTATGCTCTCCTTGTGTCCTGTGATCTGGCCCCTTGGTCACACTTGGGGCACGGGAATTTGGGTGAGTCTGGGAAAATAGAGCCATTCCTTCTGAGACTCCTCATTCTCCCCAGTGCTGCCCGATGAATGGCTGAGTCCACAACACAAGCAGCTTGTGGTCTTCTCTCCCCCTCCCATTCTGACTTAGCGCTTCTTCTGCCTAAGAGGAATAAAAAGCTCTCCCCAATATCTCACCAAGTTGGGGACTCCACCTCCTCTAGGTGGCCAAGGTTTGTACACAGAACAAAAATGAAGCCTTGGATTTAAGATTGCTTATATTTCCTGCCAGGTGAACATCCATACAGCAAGGAATTTCAAAGCCTGGATTCTGCCTTGAAATACAGCAAGGGGAAAGGAGTGGTAGAACAAATATAATGTCTTAAATTATCTGCTGCAAGACAAACTCCAAGAGCTTTTGGTGAATTCAGGTGGTGGGCAGGGGAAGTGGTTATTTCTAACACCCAAGCAGGCTAAAAACACAGGCCATGAAAGATGAATTTAAAAACCCTGTTTTAGGAATTGTTTATTGATTAATCATTAGGATTCTGAAAGAATCACTTTAATTCCATATGTCTATTCATCTCATCTGGAATTCTAGTTTATTAAGTGGTGGCTGTGGGGTAGGATTGCATTCACTGTGATTTGTGAAGGGGTATCTGTGATTCCCTATAGACTTCATCTTGCAGTATAATTTCTCTGCTGGAAGCTTAGCTGCTTTGAGAAATAAATTTGGAACTCGGGTGGAATGTCTGTTAAATAAAACCACAGCAAACCTGAAAAAGGAAAAAAACACAGAAAGCCTGGAAAACAACTTTTGCTAACATAGGAATCTATCTCCAATTGGTATAATTTACTACAATGTTATTTTGAGCTTGACTCAACCTCTACAAATATATTTTTCATATGGCACATTTTATCAAATATTTTATTTTAAATACAAAGAAAATTTCTTTGTGAAAAAAATGAACTCTTTGTCTGCAATGTGGTATAAAGCAATTTTTTAAACTAACATAAAATTCTTTTTATAGAAGATTATTCTTAGCCTAAGCAAGAAAAGGCAGTGTTTGTAGTAAGTAGTAAGAAAATGGATGAATAGATGCATTTTGTATTAAAAAAGTAATAAATATTCAAGACCCAGAGCCATGTCACTGAGCTAGGCTCCATGAGTTTATGTGAAGTATAATTTCCTAAAATGTTGACCACCTATAGTTTCTTGAGAAAAAAATACCCAAGTTATATAGTCACTAAACAGACAATTAGATACCTGTTTTCAAGGACAATTACATATATAGTATGTTTCCACATGTTTACCAAATGTTTTCAAAATGCTTTGGAACTCAAACATACTCTAAGAATTAGCACCACTCTCAAATATGTCAAGGGTTCTACAGTTCCTAGTAATGACCTCAATCACGGGCAATTACTGCATCCCTGATGGGCTCAACATCTGTTCTGAATATGCATTTACTGGTGAACACTGTAAGAATGTAGAGGCTAATCTAGAAGGACCAGATCAACTGAACTTGTATTTTAATGTTCCATGTGTTTAATGTAATCTATATTTAAACATTTTGCTGAATCTTTATACTTTTCCAGTGAAGTTTCTGTCTACTATCAAAGAGAAAAGGTGTGGGAGAATCCTTTTTTATTACTATTATTTGTTATGTTTGGTTAACAGCTGTAGTTTGGTAAAGAATAAGGAGTCTTAACAGGTGAGAAGGGCCTCAGATGTGGGCTCTTTCCTTGGCTTTACAAACTTTATCACTGCTTCTGAAATGGACTCTTAACCTGTTGTAGACAAACCTGTTTCACTACATGACTTATAGGAATGTTGGTTGTCTTCAGGACTTGTATTTGGCCAGGATGTCTGCTTATCAAAGTACTAAACTCCTTGAGTGCCCTTAGAATTATCCCAGAATTCCCTCCCCCAGTATCTCTGTCTCCCCTGACTTCCCCATGATCTGGCAAGTACTCCAGTTCTATGACTGTGTCTATTCTGATTGTTCATTGTCCATTCCATGTAGTTGTTAAATATTTTCCATCTTATCTAAATTCTCTTAATTATTCTTGCTATTCTATGCTTGGCAATAATAAACTAGATTTGATGGTAGGGTTACCAGAATATCCTTTGCTGGGTGAGCTGTTCCCCATTACACAGTAAACCTTTTAGTTCAAACAATGCATTACTGTGGAGACCTTACTAACATTATCAGCAGGGCAGAACTGAAAATTAGGTCATATGCCCAGTGCCCTTCTACCCCTAGATTCTCATAATGACCCATAGAGCTGGCCCTTATGCTCTGTTGTGCAATGTGTATGTCTTCTTCCCATCCCATCCCTTCCCACTCCCCACAGATACCTCCCACTCAAACTGATTTTCCTCATTCCACTCACCCTACCTAGGATATCCAATGTTCACACAAATTCCTCCCATCCTTTATACTTACTCTCTCCATCCATATGGTTCCCTGTTCTCATCCTTAGAATGCTGCTTTTGGCATTCGGAGGAATTAATTACCTAAGCTTCACTGCTGTTGTGATCATTACTACTGTCTTGAGAAGGAAAGACTTGTATCTAGTAAACTGGATCTTAACTGTGACCTTTTGGAGGCAGGGTCCTCACCCGCCCTTTGTTAAACCCAACATGCACTTTCAGTCAGTGAGTCCTGCAGACTTGGAGAAGCTTGCTGACTCATAAGATGCTGGCTGAACCTTGTGGGGCCACCATTACTCATGTCTCCTTCCCATCTGTGCAGTCCTTTCCAGGAGAATGAGCATTTTCCAAATGGTATTTATATAGCTCGAGTGAAGCAGAGGTTTTCACACCATTATTTAGCAAGTTAAGAGACTGTTCACATTGCCTGCCTGCATAGGGCAAACAAGAAGGAATACATCAGTCTGCTTTAATTTTTCAGAATGGCTGGATTGGGTCCCAGATCATCAAGTTCTTATGGCACCTTCGTTTTGCTTTGGCTCTGGAGTCGCTGCTGGGGAATATTCTCTAACCCAATTATACTCACCCTTCTCTCGAGTCCTCTTGTGTTCAGTAAGGAGAAACATTACTCAATGGCATATTACTCCAAAAAAAGGTTTCAAACACCATGAATATTAGACTCTATTTCTTCTAGCACAACCCATTAGCCACATCTCACTGCTTGATATTTCATACCTAAAATATTTAAAATCTACTCACTATTTGCTCATTCTAATTCAAATAAGAATCCATCATGCCAAAAAAAATTTATCTCAGCTTGAGGGTCATTGTGTGTGTGTGTGTGTGTGTGTGTGTGTGTGTGTGTGTAAGAGCTCAAATATTCTTCCTCAGCCTATATTCTACAAGGGTATTTATGTGTTATACTGCTCTTAGTCTGATATTTAAGAAAAATCATAAAAATATACAGGTTAGCTAAAAATGACCCAACCCCCTTGAAGGAGAAACAGTAGCCAAGTGTGTGGAGGTGGAAATGGCAAACAAACATATTGCTGGTTTTCAGAAATATCAAGACCATCTGCTATGTCAACAACATTTCTGCCACTAGTCAAAACCAGTTGAAACCAGCTGGTAGAGAATAAAGGCTCTGAGGGATGGCTGCCCCTGAGATGAGAGGAGATGGCCCTCCCAACATGGCAGAGCTTGTTTTGGAAGAGGCCTGACAATTAGGGGAGAGAGCCAGTGGAGAGCTGCAGGCCACAATAAGGTCCATGTTTGCAAACAAAGCATCAATCATTCCACTGATGAGAGCTGCTTTGTCCTGGACATGTCTCAAGAATGCATTAGTCACCCATATGGCATTTATAGAAGTGAGCCACCAAATTACTCACTGGAACGCCATGTCCACACCTTGACTGGCAATGTTATGGGGCATCAATACATTTGATTCTCTATTCTTCTTCTTGCAGTTTTCCTGGGAGAGCATGAGAAAGCAATAAAAGGATGCTGAGCATGGTGGAATGAGGGGAATGTCTTGAGAATATTCTGGGCAGTGGTGCATGAACCTACATGAAGAAGCAGGGGGTCAGACGACTAACTAGAGGAAGTAGAGAGTGCTCTCCCAGGAAAACATCCCCCTAAGCTATGTTTGCTCAGAAAACAAGTCATTCTTGTCACCATTTATTTCTTCTTGGCCTCAAATATCCATCAAATCTCATGATCCACGTTAATCTAATTGCTTCATAGAGAATGTCATCATCATTTCAAGACATACAGAACATAATTTGATCAAAAGTCTAATAAAGGCCTGCATTTGGTTAAGTGTATCTTTAAGGTCTGATAATTAAAATGGAAAAGATGTGATTCAACTGTACTTAGATTTCAACCCTGTAGAATGCTATAATTGGTATGACCTGGCCATTTATAGATCCAAACTTTTACATTCTATAGTAGTTACCTTTAACCTCCCTCAAACTGCTGTAAATATAATAATTAAAAATATGCTGTGAAACCTTTGTGTGTGTGTGTGTGCGCGCGCGCGTGCGGGCACACGAGGACATGCATGGGCACATCTCTGGCTTTAAATCCAATTATTGACCAGTACTGTTCTGTTGTACTGTACTGGGGCAATAGGTTTTCAGGAAAATAAGCAAGTGATAAACTCTACTTTAGTACATATTGGACACTCTCCTAAAAAGTAAAATGACTTCTTCTATGTAAAGATGGAATAGTATACCTTCCCAATTTGACCTTATTTATATAGGCAATTCTCAAAATCACTACAATAGCCAGTTCCCAAGACATTTCCCTCAAAAGACCCTTAAGATCACCGGAACCGCACTACAGTCCAAATGTGAACCTTGCAGACATTTTTTTCAAGGCAGTTCATGAATACACCATTTCCTTTTTAGCTAGAACCGCCTACTAAAAAAGCATTTTGTTACAACATTTACGAGGCGGCCATCAAAGCTAACTTCTATTTCTTCATACTAAAGATATTTATAATGATACTTACAAAAACAACCACTCAGATTCATTAAGCACAGCTATAAATCTTTCTCCTGAAATGGTGACTCTGCTAGTCTGCACAAGTCTCTGCGGTGAGCACAGTGCTAACTATGCTATAGGTTGAATTTAGCCTGCAGGTAGGCAGCTACTGAGAAACATCATGGTCTGGCAGACACAGTGAGAATAATCCACTCCCCCATTCTGCTCTGGGGTGCCAGGTGACCTTAACCAAGTCATCTGGCCTCTTCTTTGCATTTCAGTGTCTTTCTACAACCATGAAAAAATTTATACATCTTTTCTCTTTGTAGGGATCATTCGAATATCATCTTTTTCTTCCTATTGTGTACATTCTTTTTATTATTGGTCTTCTACTTAGTATCCCTTATGATATAACCATCCAACATTCCCGGTTAACTGTGTGATTACATCAGAGTCCAAGGAAATATTTCTTTGGACTTGATAAGGGAACTGTAAAGGCCGATAATTCTCCTTCATTTCTCATTCTTCACTGAAAATTTATCCACCATAAACTCTGTTTTCTTAATTGCCTTATTTCCCTCATATCTGCTCCATGCCCCTTCCCCAGTCCGCATTGATTTTTAACATTCCAAACTTCCTAAATAAAAGAAAGGGCCCCCTATCACTGACTTCTAGTACATGTCAGATGCTTTATTTATCCAACAAGTATGTAATCAATAACAAAATGGAAGGACTGTCAGACAAAAACGGGACAATGTTGGGAGAGAGTTTCAAAGAGATAAATTTTGACTCAACATAAATGTTTTCTTCCCACGCACACTCCCACACTCATTTGGATGGGAGACATGTAGGAGGAGAGCATTGCACTACTAGAAGACGAAAAAGAAGGGAATTTGGGTTACCACCATGACCTGTGTGCATCCACCCCAGGTACATTCTGGGTAGCACAATCACTGAGTTGTCCAGGGAGTTGTCAGAATGGGACTGATAAAAGCAAGAAGTGATACCAGTGGGTCCAATTCAGTTATTGGGAAGGAGATTTGACAAGGAGGAATCAAGATGGCAGGCTATGATATGAAGTCAGATTTTAGGGTTTCAGAATATTATCCTGTCTTTAGCAGCTCCCTAACCAGTGGCAGAGAAGCACCATCACCACTGTCATTCTCTATAAAAGGGACTGCCTAGAAAGGGACATAGGATTAGCCCCAACATACCTGGGCTGTGGGAGTGTCCTAGTTTTAGAAAGAAAGGGGGCAAGAAAAGAAAAAAGAAAGGAAAGGAAAGGAAAAGAAAAGAAGAGAAAAGGAAAGAAGAGAAAGGAAAAGAAAAAAGAAAACTGGACAGTATTACCATGCAGACTATTGAGAAAAGAAAAAAAAACAAAACAAAAAAAAACACAGCCCTTGACATCCAGAGTGTCCTTGCACAAATGGCTGGGCCATGTTATTCTCCTGTTGGATATAAACAACCTCTAGAAACACCAACATCAGGCAAGGTTACTCAGAGACCGTAATAAAGTGAGACAAACAAGACTACTTCATAATTTTGTCTAAGTGCAGATAAAACCAAGGTCACCATATCACCCATAAAACACCAAACCCTCCATCTCTTGGCACAGATGAGTGACTGCTACTTTTTTTCTTAGTTTGCCCTCTCTATAGATAAGATTTATCGATCCCCAATTATAGAATTGCCCCTGACAGCACCCAATCCAGGGTAAACTGCTTTCTTAGACCCTCCCTCATATCAACCAAAGGCCAAATCCTGTAAGAGGGTCTTTCTAACACCCTCTACTGAAATACCCCATGGTTTCACCAACACAAGTAATAAACCCAACTGTTGGGATTATAGGTCTGTTCTTGGTGGTCTCTGGCTGGAGGCCTTGGACACCGCAGGTTGGAGGCAAGACAGAAGCCCAGTTCTAAGGAATGGACCAACATGTATCAGATGAACACTTATTAAAACTACAACAAGTTAGGAGCTACACAGCAGCAAGGCTTGTCCCAGGGCCCAGGATCTTGGAACCACTACCTAATTCCAAACCACACCAGGGAGTAGGTCTGATGTCTCAGTTCCAGCTGAAAGTGGGCTCCTTTTTCTTTTTAAATGTTTATTATTTCTGAGAAAAAGAGATGGAGTGCAAGTGGAAGAGGGGCAGAGAGACAGGGAGACAGGGAGACAGAATCTGAATCCTGAGATGTCACCACAGAGCCTGATGAGGGACTTGAACCCAAGAACTGTGAGATCATGCTCTGAGCCAAAGTCAGACACCCAACTGACTAAGCCACCCAGGTGCCCCTGAAAGTGGGCTGTTTAAGATGACAAGTAACACTTGGGCCTATGGTAGGGAACTAGGGAAAGAAGAGCAAATAGAGAAGAAAGCACCAATTAGTGAGCTGAGCTGTTTTTATTTATAATGCTGTTAAAGCCCTGAAATAGTATAAACAGGGATCTTTGTGATCAGAACTGTCAAATCTGTAAATCACCCAGAGACACATTAAAGAAAACCTAAAGTAATAAAAATACAGTTGCTAGAATATAGGAAAATATTAAGGAAGTCTAGCTTTAAGGCCATTTATACCATCTCCTTTTTATTTAGTTTATTCCCCCTCTCTCTGTCTCTCATATCTGCGCGCATGTGCACGCGCACGCACACGTGCACACACACGCCTTATCAACATATTTTTTATGTTTTTCCTTTTTCAAGCCTTTTATACTTGTTCCCAAGGCCAGATGTTTTCTAACTTGTTTTATCCTTTGCTTAAAGTAGTGTTCTTGATTTCAGCTACACATTAAAATCCCCTGGGAAATATTTTTAAAAAGTCCAGTGTCCAGGACATACCCCAGACCAGGTGAACTACAATCTATTAGATCTTACTAGAGTTAGGACTGCTATCATCCTTGGGGTTGGTTTGGTTTTTGGTTTTTTCCTAATGTGCAGACGACTCCGATGTACAAAGATGGAGACCCACTGGCTTAGAGTTTCTTCCTCAGCTTTGACAAGAGACTCACTGTTTAACTGGTGAATTCTTTTCCAAATAATAGGCCATTCCTTCAGGCTATGTTCTTCTAGTTCTTAACCTGCCTAAGATCCCACCTGGGTGTTGGGGGTGGGGGATGTTAATCTGAGAGTTCCCAGACAGGCTTAGTCACTGGTAGTGACTCTAAAAAAAAATGGAAGTTTGAATAAAGAAGTGAAAGAATAGTGGAAGCTCTTTCACAGATGCACGAGGGTAATATTTAAAATCATTAAGAACAAGTTGACACCAGCCAGTCAATATGTGCAATGGCAATTGGGCTGTGGTGGGGGTGGGGGGATCAGAGAGAGCTCCAACTGTGCTAAATGTCAAATTTTAATTGCTGGATGAAAGTGAGGCCCAGAGGATTCTTCTAAGAAGGGGTCTGGGAAGCCAGGGCACTGAAGGGTCATTTGGGGAATTTAAAACAGTGAACATAAATCAGTAAAGAAGCATTTTAATGTCTCACAGCAGGTGCAGGCTTTCCTGAAAGTACTACCGCACTATCAGCGCACCACAAGCCTGTAGCTAGGGTAGCTATCAATCTTATATTGCAATTCTATTTTTGCATATGTTCTCTTTGAGAATGCATATCATGTACTCAACGAATGCCTGATAAATGACTGAACAAAGGAGCTTTGTCCTGTGTAGAGAGGACTTTAATTCTTTTTTTTTAATGTTTTATTTATTTTTGTTACAGAGAGAGACAGAGCATGAGAGGGGGAGGGGCAGAGAGAGAAGGAGACACAGAACCGGAAGCAGGCTCCAGGCTCTGAGCCAGCTGTCAGCACAGAGCCTGACGTGGGGCTCGAACCCACAAACGTGAGATCTGACCTGAGCCGAAGTCGGAGGCCCAACTGACTGAGCCACCCAGGTGCCCTGACAGGACTTTAATTCTTTCTTGCAATCTGTAAAACTAATTTCCTCCTTTAGACCACAGCTACCATTGCGGTGTCTTTGTAACTGTAAACACTGTGATGTTTCATAATTGCATTTTTCAGTGTTAAGTATACTGTGCACTTGCCATGGTGTTAGATATTACAAAACATAGAAGAAAGTATAAACTGAGATTTCTGAGTGCCAGGTGCTATGGATACAGTGACTCCACGTTAGAGCCTGGTGCCATTTCATACCAGGTAAATCACCCAGGCCCTGGTAAATCAGCACCCAGCGAGGCATCTACAATGACAGCATCTCAGGTCCCATGGCTTGCTATTGAGGGAAGTCATTCTGGAACACAAAAACATTTCCATTACCCTATTCCTCATAAATAACAAATGACTTCCTACTCATAGGCACAAGGGATGAAATTTCCTGATCTACATATAAAAAGCTATATATTCCTTGATGTATATTATTGTAAGAGATGCCTCTTAGTCTAATTACTTAGAATTACAGTGGAAGCTAAGGCCAAAACATTTAACTGTCCTAAATCCAGTATGTCACCGATTCTCATTATTTTTCACATCTCCTTCTTAAAGAAAATTAAGCCACAAACCACCAGTAGGTAACAAAGCAAAAAGGAAAACTGTATTTTATTCCCTAGACAGAGCCCATAATGGAAAAGGAGCAAACATTTTAGCACTTAAAAAATCTTAAAGTGGTTTGTTGATTCCTAAAATGCCCCAATTCTAAAGAATTCAGATAAATACATTTCTTTATATTTTAAAATGTATGGGTATATATTCAATTTGGTTTATTTTTTAAAGTTTATTTATTTATTTTGAAAGAAATAAAGGGAGAGAGAATGTGCACACAGAAGGGGAGAAGAAAGAGGGAGAGAGAGAACCTCAGCCAATCTCCATGCTGTCAGCACCGGGCCCGATGCAGGGCTTGATCCTACAGACCACGAGATCGCGATGTGACCTAATATCTAGAGTCGGATGCTTAACTGACTGAGCCATCCAGGCGCTTCTGATGTGTTTTAAATATTTTATATCCCCACAATGATTCAATATGATACATGCATTTAAATTAGTTTTTAGAATTAATAATGATTATACTTATTATCCTGAAAGAGCCACCCAAAGGTGCTCTCATGGACATACAGTGTCATAAACAAATGTGTTCCTTGACTATGACTCTAACTTTAAGGGCTACCTTTCTGGTCTTTCTCGAAAGGGAATTTATGGTGCTTCCAAAAGCACAGTGACTATCTTGACTTTTGGTACAAAACACCATCTGAGCCCTGAGATTAATGCCAATCTGGCTACAGGTTTTTTTCCTCTTTATCTTAGAATGTTTCTTTGCTACAGTGGTTTTGATATTTTTCACAATTAGTTAATATTTAATGCATATCCATAAAGATAAATACTGGTATATCCTATTAATGACCAAAATAAATTATTCCATTTTCCACATACAGGAAAAGCCCATTTTCATGTTGGTGTCAGAAAACAAATATCATATGACTTCATTCAGATGAGGACTTTAAGGTACAAAACAGATGAACATAAGTGAAGGGAAGCAAAAATAATACAAAAACAGGGAGGGGGACAAACACATAAGAGACTCTTAAATGTAGAGAACAAACAGAGGGTTATTGGAGGGATTGTGGCAGCGGGGATGGGCTAAATGGGTAAAGGGCATTAAGGAATCTACTCTTAAAATCATTATTGCACTATATGCTAACTAACTTGGATGTAAATTTTTAAAATACTAAATAAAAATTTAAAAAAATAAAGGATAAAAATAAAAACAACCGCCAAAAAAGAAAACAGATTAAACAGATTGAATGGCCATAATTTAATCACGTCACCACAGAATATTCTAGTGTACAGCTCTTATCATTCAAGAGCTTAATTTGATGGTTGGTATTCTTTACATTAAATGTAGGTTTTATTTCAGTTATTTGAATATGTGCCCAATGGAAGCTTTACATTCTGTTAAGGTCCACCTTCTGAAAATAAGCTGTGAGTTGAAATCCTTTTAATATATTCCATATTTGGTATCTGTCTACTTTTGACTCTTATGAACACCTGTTTCTAAAGGAGATGGCTGAATGAATTTGCAGCTGGAATAAGGCATAAGCAGGAAAATATGCGGAGAACTCTTATGAAGAGATGAAGCTTTGAATGAAAGGCTCGACTAGCACCAAATTGGATGAGGTTGAGAAATACTAACTCACAGAAGCAGAACTGGCTCCATGCAGAAGGAGAAAACCATTTATGTAAAAAGGATGGGAGTAAACCCAAACTGAGTCTTGGCCAGCCAGAAGGGGTCTGTCTTGAGGAACCAGGATGAAATAAGGCACTGGGAATTGTCTGTAATGCCAGCTGTTAATGCATCCCATGAGACAAGGGGATTTGCAATTGGAGGCCTGCATACAAAGCAAATACCCAGAAACCCGTGGCATGAGTTAGAATGAAACGGCAATAGTAAACCCGCCAGTCCACAGCTGAGAGATGAGTGTTAGCACTGCAGCCCACACGTAGCCAAACCCACAGGAAAGGCCATCACTGATAGGGTTGCAATGAAATGCTTCTGTCTAGCACATATGGCTCCATTTTGCCTCTGGGCACTCAAACATTAAAAATGTCCTGAAGAATATTTCCAGATTTTCTTAGTCACTGGTTACTGACTGAGGGGACAAAGAAACAAATTAGAAAGGAGAATGAAAGGATGGTAACAGAAATAATGGAAAGCCTTAGGACTTATTGACTTGGGGTTCCGTTGGTAAATCAGGTCAATTCTAGAGCATATCTGCCCTTCATCAAGACCAAGGTTTCAAATGCAAATCGGCCTTCAGTAAAATTAAATGATACTCAAAATGAATCGTATTTAAGAGGACTAATTTTTTTAATTAAAAAACTGAATGAAAAAACCAGATGCAACACCATGGCAGCTCACTGCTTGCAGATGCGTTAACTCATTAATTTATTTATTGAGCAAACATGTATTGAAAAAATAACATATGGCAGGCATTGTTCTAAGTACCAGCATGGGTGGATTATTCTAATGGGGTGGGTACCACAGAATTAACAAAAAAAATACAAAATGAATTGAGATATTGATTGTCACGGGAGGATGACAAAGTAGGGCCATATAATAGAGACTGACTGTGGCACGGAAGTGAGGTGACTTCTTTAAACAGAGTGAGCAGGACGGGCCTCTCCCAGAAGGGGTAGTTTCCAACTGAGACCTGAATGATGAGAAGGACCTAGCAGGGGAGAGGAGCTACAAGCAGAGAGCTAAGTAGCATCTGCTGTGAAGGCTCAAGCATATCTGGGAATGTTTGATGGACTGGCTTTCATGTCCAAGAGATCTTGGTTTCCATGATTAAATTTGCCCATAGCCCTTGGTGTTTGGCTGAAAGAGAAAGGAGTGATGACCCAGAAAAAAAAAAGACAGAAGCACTGAGGAAGACCAGTCAAGTGTCTTATCCAGCTTGGTCTAGAGACCACCATTTGAAATGAATGAAAAGATCTGCTACAGACCAAAGATGGAGGAATGCTTTGTTTTCACAACAGGCTCAGGAGACGAAAAAAGAACAATGGTCTAGGAGACAAAGCACATTCCAGAGTACAGGAGGAGCATACTCCCCACTTCTTTAGGAAGTCTAGTGTATTTCAGGTTCATGATGGACTAAGAAGAAAAGAACACCATTTTGATACTTTGAGGGTTGTAGAAAGTGCAGTTGGCAGCATGTTTTCACTTTCCATTGAGATGGTGGGAATTGCAAAACTTCCAGAAACCATCAGAAAGTGGAGGCTTCTCAAATGAGCTAGGGTGGAAAAGCATGAGAAGAATGCTCATAAACATGTATTTGATAATCCACTTCTAGAACTACTGGGGGTCTACAAGAGAAACAGGAATTATGTTAGTAAAGAATAAAGTATGTTACCACATACCTAGCCACAAAACCTCCTACAAATTCATCCTCTCCTCTGAATCTTTCCTTTACATTTTGTACAGTTTTCCCTGCTGCCCTCCCTGGTAATGGCTTTGAGAACATCTAGTCTAATGGTAGCATAGGTGTCCTCACTGTTCTTCGATGTCCCTTTCAGGCAACTCTCACTCTCTTTTTCTTAACCTCCCTCTTTGGCCTCATAACAATAATCATCAGTGTTATGGGCTCAGTTGTGTCCCCCTAAATTCATGTGTTGAAGTCCTAACACCCAGTACATCAGAATGTGACTGTATTTGGAGACAGGGTCTGTACAGAATTAATTACTATTAAATGAGGTCACTGAGGTGGGTACTAATCCAGTATGATTGGTGTCTTTATAAGAAGAACAAATTGGACACAAACACCCACAGAAGAGAGACCATATGAAGACAAAGGGAAAAGACAGCAATCTACAAGCCAAGCAGAGAGACTTTGGAAGAAACTAATTCTGCTGGCACTGATCTCAGATATATCTAGTCTCTGGAGCTGTGAGAAGATAAATGTTTAAGCTTACGGTATTTGTTATGGCAACCCTGGATAACTAACACAACCAAGATACCCACCTTCCTTGCTGCTGTTACCTGCAGCCCTCTCTAGAGATTTCAGTACTTGGTTTAGTCCTCTCTCCTATACAACCTCTGTCATAATCCTTGGTGATTTCTAAAACTATGGGCATGACCTCACCAATACCTTAGCCTCTCAATTCCTTGTTCCTTACTCTGGCCCAGCCCCCCATTCCCACTGTCAGATAAGAGATCAGAACTCCTGTGTTGTGAGCTACTCTGCCCTTATAGAGGCTAAGAAGAGTGCAAGCCTCCAGCATCCTGAGCCAATCACTCCCAGCCTCAGGCAATTTCCTACAATTACTGTACAGATATGTTATAAACTACATGTACCACCATATAAAGAATGCCAGAAGGCACTGCCCTAGATTTTATCATTACCAGTAAGAGCACCATGCACAACCTCACGTCAACAATGACTTTTTCCCCATCCCCATCTCCCATTGTTCCAGCTCCCTTTCTCCAATTACCCAATCCAGAAAATTTTTATCCCATTGGTAACTATCATTGAACCTTCCAAAAATAAATATTTGTGTAATAAATGAATAGATAAATGAATTTTCTTTAGTACCTTCCTACTTTTCCCTTTAACCCTTCTATTCTCCAAAATTGATAAGATTAGCATGTAGTTAATTCATATTTCACTGAGGAAAATGTGACTTTCCTGCTATATAAGAAACAAAGAAATTAACCTCTAACGTAAACCGCAGTCTGAGACACAGCCTGAGAATAGGAAACCCTTGTGACAGCACTCCCACACCTACACACTTCTCTTCTCACTCTCCACATCATGGTTATTACACCAACTTTGTTTTTAGGGATCTGTATTATTTTCTTCAGATATTACTCATCACAGCCATTGACAAAAACATGTATACACTTGTCTTGAGGATAGTGTGAAGCCACTGCTTATATTCTGCAATGGGTTGTTCCATGTGCTTTTTAAGAATTGGATGTGGGGTGCCTGGGTGGCTCAGTTGGTTAAGTGTCTGACTTAGGCTCAGGTCATGATCTCATGGTTCATGGGTTCGAGCCCTACATCAGGTTCTGTGCTGACAGCTAGCTCAGAGCCTGGAGCCTGTTTCAGATTCTGTATCTACCTCTCCCTTTGACCCTCCCCTGCCTGCACTCTCTTTGTCACTCAAAAAAAAAAAAAAAAGAATTGGATGTGATTGGTATATTTTGAAAGAAAAACAATTCAGTGTGGATAGGGAAATTGCTCAATAGCCTACAGAAAACAATATAATCTGCTCAGATGTCCTATTACTACTTGCCTAGCATCTTCAAAAATCTATAACTTCCTCTCTTCTAAAGGTTTATATATGTATTTTCAAACTCTCCTGCTCAACTAATTTTACTGAGCCATGAAATTGCAACTCTCAGCAAGACCATGAGACTTCATGATGACTGCAGCTTTCCCGCCAAGGCCAACCCTCTCAGTCTTCCATATGCCATTGACTAGAATTTAACCCCCATGCCCACTTAAAACTCTGTCTCTTTAGCTCTCCTCATCTTACCCCCACCTCTTCCCAATTACAGACTTCTCTTTTACTCTTATTGCTCCATTCTCTTAACTATTTTACTTTTAATGACTTAAGTCCAGATAATAAGGGCATCTGGGTGGCTCAGTCAATTAAGCATCCAGCTCAGGTTCAGGTCATGACCTCATGGTTCATGGGTCAAGGCCCCGCATCAGGCTCTGTGCTGACAGCTCAGAGCCTGGAGCCTGCTTCAGATTCTGTGTCTTCCTCTCTCTGCCCCTCCCCTGCTCATGCTCTGTCTCTTTGGGCTCTCAAAACTAAATAAAAACATTAAAAAATATATAAATAAATAAAAATTTAAAAAGTCCAGATAATATATGCCTTATGAAAAGAGTAGGTTCCAAAAATGTCAAAAACCATTATAGTATATCATTGCTCAGCCTACTGGGATTTTTTAAAAAGAATTTAATGTGTATTCTTATCTAAGAGTTATGTCCATGTAGAGCTAAAACTACACATGGATTTATGACTGATATTAGCACTTTGTTCATACTTTACAACACTTACTATTGTATATTATGGTCAACGACTTAGGTGTCTGTTTCCCCAACTGTTCAGTTTAGAACTTATTGTTTAATAAGTTCTTCAAGGGCAAGTACCAGGCCTTTCTCATATTTATATCCCCAGAATCTTGCCAAGAGATGAGCGCCTAGAATAAGTTAAATAACGATTTGTTGAGTGGAAAAAGATGACAGGAAGTCATTTAATTTTGTGTGTATATTTATACAAAAAATAAACTGGCTGTTGAGTTGTACCCTCAAGAAAATAAATAAATAAACAGGATAAAATTCTATTTCAGAAATTTTTGAAAGAGACCTATAACCAAAAATATGTCACTGCAGAAGTAGGGAAGCAATCACACTGCAAAACTGCAATGCCACCAAGAATAGAAGGAATCTGAGCTTGCCAAAGGAACATAATGTGTCATTTACATTTGAATCACAATTCTTGAGGTCAAAATATTTCTCTTCTAGTTTCAAGTCTACACCACATATCAGTCATGAAATTATGCCCAACTATCTCAAGTCACTTTGGGAAGAAAAAGAATGGGTTACATTAGTCAAGCAACTGACTATTTTAATAGCCAACTGAATCTAGCCAATTTATTAAGAAGCAGTTACCAATTATGATGAATTATTTAGATGAATTTGGTCATTCAGTCATTATTCTATTTTTTTTAATGTTTTTTATTTATTTTTGAGAGACAGAGAGAGACGGTACGAGCGGGAGAGGGCCAGAGAGAGAGGGAGATACAGAATCTGAAGCTGGCTCCAGGCTCTGAGCTAGCTGTCAGCACAGAGCCCAATGCGGGGCTCGAACCCATGAACCGTGAGATCATGACCTGAGCTGAAGCCGGATGCTTAACCGACTGAGCCACCCAGGTGACCCTCATTATTCTATTTTATGTAGTTTATCTGGGAAGAGTTTTATTCACCCCTCCACCTCATCATAAATGACCCTTTCCTATGGATTATTGCTCATTTACCAGCTTACATATGAAGGAATTGAGAACTGACAATAAATTAAACCTTATAGTGACTCTATAGGAAAAAGATTTGTTAAATAAAGACACAATCCTCACATGCAAAATAATAATAATAATAATTGAAGTGAACTTGGTTCTCTCCAATTCTGATGGTTGAGGCATGGACATAGGCCCACAAGGAGCATTCGTTAGGGATCATCACACCCAGAGGCATCCTAATAAGAAATGCAAAACACCTACTGTGAAGCTGTTCCAAATGTAACATTATGGGTAAGGAATGCTTAGATTCTCTTTTCTGAACACGAACATACATACCAGTATAAAGTCTACATGGAAAAACAACCGTTCAAATTATCCAAAACCAGTGAAGAAATCAGGTAAAATGAATGAAATTTGGGGAAATAAAGTAAAATATTTTTGATATTTTAATGTATTATTCAGACAGTCCTTTTCATTGCTTCCAAAATGCAATTTAAATGTAAGTATATTAGGGGTGCCTGGGTGGCTCAGTCTGTTAAGCATCCGACTCTCAGTTTCTGCTTAGGTCATGATCTCACAGTTTTGTGAGTTCATGCCCCACGTTGCACTCTGTGCTGATGGTGCAGAGCCTGCTTGGGATTCTCTCCCTCTTCCTCTGTCTCTGCCCCTCCCCTGCTCATACTGTCTCTGTCTCTCTCAAAATAAATAAATAAACTTAAAAAATAAAAATAAAAAATAAATTTAAGTATATTAGAGTTTGAAATGAATGGAGGTTAAATTAACAAAAAAATGACATAACTTGCTCAATTTATATATAGTGATTTAGAGTAAAGAAATCTTTATGAATATTACTATTTTAAGAGACAAGGCATGTTTTTAAAAATCTTTAAAAACCAGGAATAAGATATGATTTGCCATTTGATTATTAAATGGGATAGACTGTTTATGGGAAATATCTGTGGAAATGACCCAGTTAAATACATTCTCCTACAAAGCCCAGCTAGATATACTAGTGTGACACACTAAGAAGTTCATATATATTTAACACAGAAATTAGCAACCAATGCCAAAAAATTTACTTTATCCAGAAGCAACCCAGTATAAAAGTATTCATATCTTATGAAAGGGTAACTTTAGGTCAGTCAGACTTTATATAAAAGTAGTTTTTTTAAGCACAAGTCAGAAGGCTTTGGGATATACATTCTAAAGAGAAAATTCTATTTGCCAGACTTATGAGGGTTGTCAGTCAGGTCAATAGGGAAATGGCTTTCCCTATTCCCAAAGAAGCACTGGCAACCATTTTGGATCAACATGTAAATCTTCTATCTTGAATTTACTTGTCTTTTATAGTCTACTTAGTGAAACTGGAGCTGGGGGAAGTACCACCTCCACACTTGCTTTTCCCCCACATCTCTTGTTAGAATAAATTACTGAAACAGTGGAAAATTAGTAAGAAGGTTTTTCTCTTGGTGTTTTTACTTCCTCATATGATTATGGCTGGTTCCATTGCTTTTGAATAAATATTCTTGTTTCTCTATTTCCTAAGAGGTGAATATATTCAATGCATTCATTTTGTGAGAAACCTTCCCTCCCCCAGGACATTTTTCTCTGCTGGCAACCTTCCTGGAAGCTGGAGAATTCACAAGAAGTAGGTTTTCTTAGTAGCCTAATCACAGCCTGAAAAGATGTATGCTAATGTTTTCACCATGCTTCATCTACCTCACACAACATTATACAGATTGATTTTACTAGAAAAATCACTCCAGAACTGGAGTTGGAAATGGAGTTAGAAAAATATATAGGTTTTTTTTCTTTACTTTTTAACATCTTCATTGATATAACACCCCAAAAAGGAAGGTGTGAGCACTAAATTCTACCTTCATATATACAAAATACCTTTGACTTGAAACAACACTGGCATTCATCCTTTGGAATTTTCATTAATAGTTAACAGCATTATTGTTTGCATTTATGTAGTACATTGTATTATTCTAATCTATCGTTTTGATTTATTCTCACAACAACCTACTGAAGAGACCAAGTCAAATGTTTCTATTTTTATTTATAAATCAGAAATTTAAATCTCTCAAGTTCACTCAGGTTCTCACCAAGATAAAACTAGAACCTGGAGCCACGGTTCCTGAAATGTTTATTATATATCATCAAGAGTCATTGTTATCTGGACAAATATTAACTTATCATTTCCAGAGAAAACAACAGGCTATGCAGTTGCTGTGCACACAATGTATTTTGAAAATATACATGTTCATGTATTTATTCATATTTCTCCTGTAAGACTTCTAACTAAAGTCTTGGAGATTCATTTTTCCTATATGACATAAAACCAACCATCAAGCCATACGGATAATAAGTATAGTTTTTTGAGGATTACATAAGGCCTTATGAAAATATTCTCATACACACATTTTTCAAAACATATAACATATATTCAAGAGAAGAAATTCACATAAAATTATTACATTAAGTTGTAATCATAGTACTAATAGTAGAATTTGAAAAGGAAGGAAGGAAAGAGAAAGGAAGGAAGGAAACAAGGAAAGAAGGGAGGGAGGAAAGAAGGAAAGAAGGAAGGTGGGAAGGAAGGAAGGAAACAAGGAAGGGAGGGAAGGAGGAAAGAAGGAGAGAAAGAAAAAAGGAAGGAAAGAAAGAGGAAGGAAGGAAGGGAGGAAAGAAGGAAAGGAAGAAGGAAGGGAGGAAGGAAGGCAGGGAGGGGAGGAAGGAAGGAAAAAAGGAAGGAAGGAAGGATAAAGGAAAGAAGGGATGGGGGAAGGAAGGGAGGGCGGGGGAGAGGGAGGGACAGCCTACCTAAGCCTACCTAACCCACTAGGCTTTTTCTAACATTTGAAACTTAGAGATGGCTGAACTCTGAATTCAACCCAGTCAGGAATGGATGGACTGAAGAGCCTATCAGCTAAATGTATTAGACTATGAATAGCAAAAAACCACAGTATGCAGTTGTGCAAATAATTTATTTTATCTCATGGAAAATATCCAGAAGGAGATGCTCCAAGACTGGTGTCCTGGTGTAAACATTATCAAGGAACTAGGCTCCTTCTATATGTCAGCTCTGCTACCTTCAGTGTGTGGCTATTGTCCTCAGAGTCACAAAGTGGCCTCCCAGCCTATCATTTGCTAATTCCAGGCAGAAAGAATGAGGAGGAAGAGAAGGCAAAGAGCTTCCCCTAGTGGGACTTCTATATGTCATCAGTCCTCACTGTCACATGGCCATTTCTAGCTTCCAGGGAAACTGGCTATCCAAATATTCCCCTTGCAGGCCTGTCTAGTACAGGAAGGGAATGGGAGAGAGTGTGATTGAATGAATCAATGCATAGCACCCCCCCACAGAATGTTAGACTGCAAGGCCTTTCTGGAAGAGGAAAAATTGAAACAAATCCTCAAACTAAATCCAGAGTCTAGTGCAAGAAGGGACATGAAGACAGAAGCACACACTGAAAATTCCACAGGAGGAGTGTTGTTTTCCCCTTGACACTGTAAAACCCTGTATATTAAAATGGACCCAAGTAGTAGTCAAAGACAGAAAATCTCCAAGAAGCCCATATGAGTGCATATTATGTTCTTGACAAATATTTATTGGACAACTGAAGGGATGGACTGTAGTGTTGCTTCCGCTGCAAAGGTCATTTGCTTATTGAGTTAAAGATTTTGTTACGCTGTTCATGTTTAAAAGAGAATTCCTTGAGTTCAGCTCTTTATGGTGAAAGGTAAAAGCTTGATAGTATGCTTTCAATACTGATAACTAGAATTAAATCTGGAAACTACTCTTACATAAGCCATTAGTTTCAGCATTTGAAGTCTAGCGAGAAACACATCATTCATTCTTTTTACTCCCTGATGAAACATTTCTAGAAAATAGATGGCCGCAAAATCTCCATTACTTGTATCACTCCTCACTCTACTTTTAATTTCCTTTAAAATAAATGAAGCAGTAACTCTATAATATATCAAGTGAAAAAGGTAATGTTGAGTTTTTGCAATGAACTGGACAAAACAGCTTTTTTGTGTGTGTGGGAGGGACCGCACCCAACAGATCTCACCCAAGCTGTAGAAAATGAAGGTAGACAATATAAAGTACTAGACAGAGATTCACTCTTTTTCACAGAAAAAAAAATTATAGGCTTAGGCTCAAGTAATAATCTAAACAAGATGGAAACTTTTCTCACTAAAAGATAAGAAAGAGAAATTGTAAGTACATAATATGATTTAGTTCTCAAGAAAACAACACCAACTACATAAAGTTCTCCATTTCAGGAAACTATTGTCTTAGAGGATAGATTTTGAATGCTGAACGTGGATATGTAATGATTCAATTCCATGCAATCTGCATCTACTGCATTCCTGCCTTGTGGCTATAGATTGTCATGGTCTCAAAGGAAATAGAAATGAAACTTCATGACCTCTGCCTTTACATTATTTATAATCTTGTGAGGAAGGAGGGGAGATACAAACAACAAAAAACAAACTGAAGGTTTCTATAAGGGTTTTTATGGTGGCATCAAACAGATACATATAAACTAACCTGGAGGACAAGGGAGAAGATTAAAAAAAAAAGTTGATGGCCCCAACAATCTGGATCCCTGGCATTCTAGCTTTTGTATAGTGCCCTCCCACACTGGACTGATGGCTAGCCTTGGTGACCAACAGACTACTGAGGAAGGGACACTGTGTGCGGTCTAAGACTAGATCATAAAAGATATTTCCATTCCTGTCTTTTTCTATCTTGAATCACTTACTCTGGGGCAAGTCAACTTTTGGGTTGTAAGAATACTCAAACAGCCCTAAGGAGTGATCTATAAGCCCAGGAATTAAGACCTTCTGCTGGAAGCCAACACCAACTTGCTAGTAACCATGTGAGTAAGCAATCCTTAAAACAAAACCTCCAAATTAACTACAAATTAACTACATCTTGACTGTAATTGCATGAGAGACCCCAAGTTAGAAACACTCAGCTAAGCCGATCCTACATTCTTGAGCTATGTGTGAAATAGATTTTTATTATTATTTTATGTCACTAATTTAGGGGTTAATCTGCTATGCAGCAATAGATAGCTAATTCGGGTCTTAATGGACCAACTGGAAAGAGCTAGATGGAGGAGTAGTAAAATTTGTTCCAAGAATAAGAAACAGAATATGCAAAGCACAGAGATGTAAAACAACATGATGTATTTAGGAAATAATGAGAGACTCAGAATGCAAGAGTAGGGACATATGGGGTGGCAGGACTATGAAGACCAAGATATGGACTAGAGCTTTGTCACTGTCGGCGCTGGGAGCCATTGAGGCTTCTATGTAGTAGCAATCAGCAGCAGCAGCACACGTGGAGGACTGACAATATGGCAGGCACTGTTTGGTTTTTGTTCTTGTTTCAACTTTTTAAATGTTTATTTATGAGAGACAGTGTGAGTGGGGGAAAGGCAGGTAGAGGAAACAGAGGATCCAAAGCAGGCTCCACGCTGACAGCAGAGCTTGAACTCACAAAAACCTTGAGATCATGGCCTGAGCCGAAGTCAGATGCCAAACCAACTGAGCCACCCAGGCAGTCCAAAACCAGGCACTGTTTTAAGCATTTGCATAGATTCATTTAATCCTCACCGCCATCCCATAAAATAGCCTCCTCTATTATCCCCATCTTACAAAGTAGGGAAGCAAAGAACAGGAAAAGAGGGATAGAAATTGAGGATGTTTGAAAGGTAATGATTAGTAAGATAGAGGAAGAGAAGGGCATTAGAGACGGGCACGAGGGACTCAGGAGAAATGACAGCACTCGTATCTACCCATGGCATGTCACAGTGAGGCCGAGGTAAAAGTATGGAACAAGTGAACTAAAATGAAAGAGGTTGTAGTTTCAGAAAGGAAACCAAAGGAAAAAGGGAAACTATCACTGCAAAGAAGAAAGGAAACTATGAAAGAGGAAGTTTCAGGGAGATACAGAGGATTAGACCCAAGGCAGCACAGAAGGGAAAGAAATCTCATAAACAGAAGAAGAGAAAGATATTTAAAGGAGGAAGGAAGGAAAGTTTAAAAGAGCACAAGAGCAGGGCCTCTGGATGCGCACAAAATAAGATTTAAGGCTGCGTGTGGAGAGTGAAGGGATTTGGTAGGAGACAGAATGCTAAGAAGAGAACAGAAGATTTGTGAAGGCGGCCATGGGAAGAGAGAAGGGGGCTCACAGTACCAAACACCATCACCAGACAGAACTAAGATCTTGGATTTGGATGTCAAAGAAATTCTTTTCAGGGAGTGATTTACTGGCTAGAGAATAATCTTCCACGTTTGTGGAAGAACACAGAATTAATCCATTCACTTTGTTTCTCACCTTGTAAAAGAAAAACATTTAATGTTTATTTACTTTTGAGAGAGAGAGAGCCTGAGTGAGCGCACAAGCAAGGGAAAGGCAGAGAGACAGAGACACACACAGAATCCAAAGCAGCCTGCAGGCTCTGAGCTGTCAGCACAGACCCCCAGGTGGGGCTCGAACCCACAAACCGGGAGATGGTGACCTGAGCTGAAGTTGGACACTTTAACCGGCTGATCCATCCAGGCGCCCCAGTCCATTCATTTAGTAATTGAGTCTCTTTGTAACGTGAGAGAGGACCTGGTTTGTTGTTTTTTTTTTCATTTGTTCAACATTTTCCTCCCCCAAAATTTACTTTATTCAAAAAGCACTACGTTCTTAGGGGAGTAAAGACAACACAAAGGCAGAAGTGGCGTCTGTCTTCCTGCGGGCGCGCTAGATAAACAGCATCGCGTGGACCAGTTCTCACCGGGAGAAACTCAGAAACTAGTGGGTCCTGCATACCAGGCAACTGAGAAAATACCCCCCTTGAAACGGGCAGGAAAAGCTGAGACACACTGTTGCCCTAAACCCCATCGCTGGCAGCACCATACACTTGGGAGGGACCCCCCAACTCTCACTTTCTCCCTAAGCAGTGAAGGGTTGGAACCATACCTAGCGCCCCAACTTTTTCAGCTGCTACCCAAAGCACTGGTTCTTCACCCGCCTGTCCCTAGAAGCTGGAAGCCTGGCATTTACTCGCCCCCCGGAGCACAGGGGGGAAATGGTGGCTTTAACTGGGCATGTGAGCACTTTCCGTATTTCCAACCTGATCTGCTCAGACTGAGCAGGCAACAAAGCCCCTCTCCCAGCTGCTTCCTGGGAAGAGCAGGACTGCACATCTAATCCCCCAGTTTATCAAGCTGCTGCCTGAAGGTGTGGCTTTCAAGTCACCTGTCTCTGGGAGCTGAAGGGGGAACCCCTGGGGGTGTGAATGGCTGTGTGAGCACTTCCTGAGGCTCCCCAACCACACAGCTCACTCCTGCAATAAAACCAAGCCTGTAGCTTCTTCCTAGAAGTAGGTGGAGTATAGATACAGTGCCTCAACTTTCTAGCTGCTATTTTGAGGCACTGACTTTGACCACATGGCCTATGAGAGCTGATGGGGCCTCCTGGCACAGGGCCTATAATGGTGGTAGGAAAGTCACTTTTGATTCTAATATAAAAGTTAAAAGACAAAAGTAAAGATAACTATAACTAAATTGCTAATGGATATGTGGTATAAGTAGGGGTACATTGTGACACTAAGAGCATACGATATGGAAGCAGGAGAGGTAAGGAAATAGCACTTTGGGGGAACCTGGGTGGCTCAGTCGGTTAAGTGTCCAATTTCTTTCAGGTCATGATCTCACAGTTTGTGGGTTCAAGCCCTGCATTAGGCTCTGTGCTGACAGCTCAGAGCCTGCAGACTGCTTCGGATTCTGTGTCTCCTCTCTCCTCCCCTCCCCTACTCATGCTCTAGCTCTCTCTAAAACAAAAATAAGCATTAACAAATATTTTTTTAATAAGGCAGCGTTTTTGTATGTAAGTGAAGTAAAGAATTTGTTTTGAGCTTAAAATAAACTGATATAACTATAAAATATTTTATGGAAGCCCATGGTAATCGTAAAGAAAATATTTATAGAAATTACACAAAAGAAAAAGAGAAAATTGTCAAAGTCTATCAATTCAAAAACAAGCAAACAAAAATCATGGAACACAGCAAGAGAAAAAGAGGGACAAAAGAACTACAAGACACGGAAAATAGTTAATAAAATAACTAGTAAATATTTCCCTATCTATAATTATTTTTAAATGCAAGTGGATTGAATTCCCCGATCAAAAGACACAGAGTGGATGAATGGGTTAAAAAAATAGGATTAAATTATATGCTGTCTACAAGAAACTCATTCTATTATTTTTAAATTTTTTATTAAAAAATTTTAATGTTTATTTTTGAGAGAGAGAGAGCCTGCGAGAGTGCAGGTGGCAGCAGAGAGGGGGGCAGAGGATATAAAGTGAGCTCTGCACTGACAGCAGTGAGCCAGACGTGGGGCTCAAACTCACTAACCATGAGATTATGACCTGAGCCGAGGTCGATGCTTAACCAAGTGAGCCACCCAGGCGTTCCTGTTTTTCATTTAAATTTTTGTTAACATACAGTGCAATATTGGTTTCAGGAGTAGAATTTAGTGATTCATCACTTACATACAATACCCAGTGCTTATCACAAGTGCCCTCCTTAATACCCATCAAAACAGATGAAGACAGGGGAAGGTGGGGTGGGGGGAGCAGAGAGGGAAACCGACCCCAAGAGATTCTTAACAATAAAGAACAAACTGAGGGTTGATGGAGGGAGGTGGGTGGGAAATGAGCTAGAAGACACTCATTTAGATTCAAGGATACACAGTGGCAAAAAAAAAAAAAAAAGCAAAGGGATGGAAAGATATTCCACGCAAATGGTAACAAAAGAAAGCAAGGATGGCTAACTTATATCACACAAAATGGATTTTAAGGCAAAAACTATCTCTAGAGAAAAAGAAGGTCATCATATAATGTTAGAAGGATCAGTTCAGGAGGAAGATGTAGCAGTAGCAAATGTACATGCAGGAAACATCACAACATCTAAATACATAGAGCAAATAAATATAGACAGATCTGAAAAGAGAAACTAATAGATATACATAATAGTAGGAGACTTTAGTACTCATGTTCAATAATCAATAGAACATCCAGACATAAAATCAATAAAGAAACAGCAGACTTAAACAACTTTATAGAGCAATTGGACCCAGCAGCTGTGTAAACAACTTTCCACTCAACAGAATAGGACACATTCTTCTCAAGCACACAGCGTACATTTTCCAGGATGGATCATAAGTTAGGCTGCAAAACAAGTCTTAACAAATTTAACATCAAAATCATGCCAAGTATTTGCTCTAACCACAATAAAATGATAACAGTAACATAATACCAATCAATAAAATTAAATTAAATTAAAAATCAATAACAATAAGAAAACAGAATAATTCACAAATATGTGGAAACTAAACAACACACTCTTAAATCACTGGGTCAGTAAAGCAAAATAAAAATATCTTGAAACAAATGAAAACAGAAACACAACATCCCCAAACTTATAAGCTGTGGAAAAAGCAGTCCTACAAGGAAAATTTATAGTGACAAATACCTTTAAACACCATTTAAAAAGAAGAAAGATCTCAGAGCGCCTTGAAGGCTTAGTTGGTTAAGCGTCTCACTTCGGCTCAGGTCATGATCTCATGGTTCATGTGTTGGGTCCCTGGACTGGGATCTGCACAAGACAGTGTGGAGTCTGCTTAGAATTCTTTGACTTCCTCTTCTCTCTGCCCCTCCCCCACTTGCTCCCTCTCTCTCTCTCTCTCTTTTTCTCAAAAATGAATAAATGAACATTTAAAAAAGAAGATCTCAACTTTACACCTTAAGGAACCAGGCAAGCAAGAGCAAACAGCCCAAAAT
Organism: Suricata suricatta; assembly: GCF_006229205.1. Classification (NCBI taxonomy): domain Eukaryota; kingdom Metazoa; phylum Chordata; class Mammalia; order Carnivora; family Herpestidae; genus Suricata; species Suricata suricatta. The sequence goes on from NC_043704.1 coordinate 19,499,003, forward strand.
TATCCAAAGAAAAGAAATAATGAATATTAGAGTATAAATAAATCAAATGAGAATAGGAATTAAAAACAACAACAACAATAAAACTGAGAATTGGATTTTTGAAAAAAAGAAAATTGTCAAACCCTTAGCTATACTATAATAAAGAAAACTAAATTAAATGACAATGAAAGGGGAGACATCACAACAGATACCTCAGAAATAAAAAGGATCATAAGGGACTATTATAATAACATGTCAACAAAATGGATAACATAGTGGAAATGGATACATTCCTAGAAACATACAACCTCCCAAGACAGAATTATGAAAACCTAGAAAGCATTAACAGACAGTAACAAAGAGACTGAATCAGTAATCAAAAACTTCTCAACAACGAAAAACCCAAGACCAGAAGTCTTCACTAGTGAATTATACCAAAGAATATTAATCTTTCTTAAATACTTCCCCCAAAAATCGAAAGAAGAGAGAATACTTCCAAACTTATTTGATAAAGCCAGCATCATCCTGATATCAAAGCCAAAGAAACTACAAGCAAGGGAAGAAAACTACAGTTCAATGTCCCTAATGAATATAGATGCAAAAAACTTCAATAAAATAGTAGCAAACCAAATTTAACATTACATCAAAAAGATTATACATCAGGGGCATCTGGGTGGCTCAGTCAGTTAAGAATCCCACTATTGATATCAGTTCAGGTTGTGATCTCGCAGCCATAAGACTGAGCCCAGCATCTCTTTCCTCTTTCTCTGCCCTTCCTCTGCTCACATACTCTTTCTCAAAATAAACAAATGAATGGTTTAAAAAAATAAATAAATAAATACATAAAAGAATTATACAGTATAACCAATATATCCCTAGGAGGTAAGGATGATTCAACATACGCAAATCAGTTGATATGATACACTACATTAGTGAAATGAAAGATAAAAACTACATGATCATCTCAGTAGATGCAGAAAATGCATTTGACAAAATTTAACATCCATCCATGACAAAATCTCTCAAAATAGGCATAGGTGGAACTTCACTCAACACAATAAAAGTTACATATCAAAAGCCCACAGCTAATATCATAATCAATGGGGAAAACTGAAAGTCTTTTCTCTAATATTTGGTACAAGACAAGGATATCCACTCTCACCATTTCTATTCAACATGATTCTGGAAGTCCTATCCAGAGCAACTAGACAAGAAAAAGAAATAAAAGGCATCCAAGTCAACGAAAGAAGTAAAATTACCTGTTTGTGGTAGACATGATCTTAAATATAGAAAACCCTGAAGACTAAACAACAACAAAAAACTTGTTAGAACTAATAAATGAATTCAGAGTCTTGCAGGATATTAAATAAACACACAAAAATTTGTAACATTTCTATACACTAACAATGAACTATCCCAAAAGGAAATTAAGAAAACAATTTTATTTGCAATAGCAACAAAAATAATGAAATATTTCAGAATAAACCTAACCAGAGAGGTGAAAGGTTTGTACACTTAAAATTATAAGACATATGGATAACATTTAAAAAGACATACATACATGTGCTCATGTATTAGAAGAATTAATTTGTTAAAAAGTCCTTCCTATACAAAATTATCTACAGATTCAATGCAACCCCTGTCAAAATCCCAATGACATCCTTTACAAATAGCTAAAGCAATCTTGAATTAGAAGAACAAAGGTGGAAGCATCATACTCCCTGATTTCAAAATATATCACAAAGCTACAGGAATTGAAACAGTATAGTATTGGCATAAAAACAAACATACAGATTGATAGAACACAATAGAAAGCCCAGGAATAAATCCACACATTTATGGTCAAAAAGAGTTCCAAGAACACACAGTAGGGAAAGGATAGTCTCTTCAATAAACAGTTTGGAAAACTGGATATCTACATGCATAAGAATTAAATTGGACCTTTCTTCCACATCACATACAAAAACCAACTTAAAACAAATTAAAGGGTTACATGTAAGACATGAAATTATAAAACTACTAGAAGAAAACATTCAGGAAAAGCTTCTTGATACTAGCCTTGGCAACCATACTATGGTTATGATATCAAAAGTACAGAAAACAAAAGCAAAAATAAACAAGTGGGATTACATCAAACTAAAAAGCTTCTTCACAGCAAAGGAAATAATCAACAAAATGACAAAATGACATATGGGATGAAAGAAAATATTTGCAAATATATCTAATAATATATACAAAATATGTGAGTCAGACAACTCAACAAAGAAAAATGCAAATACACTAATTAACAAATAGGCAAGTGACCCAAACAGACATTTCTCGAAAGAGTTCAAATGGCCAAAAGTGCATGGAAAGGCACTCAGTATCAGTAATTGTCAGAGACATGCAAGTCAAACCCACAGTGAGATATCACTTCACACCTATAAGAATGGCTATTCTCAAAAAGACAGAAAATAACAAGCGTTGGTAAGGATGGAAAGAAAAGGGAGCCCTTATGTACCGTTGGTAGGAATTTGCATTGGTGTGGCCACCATGGAAAACAGTATGGAAGTTCCTCAGAAAAGTAAAAATAAAACCACCATATGATCCAGCAATTCCATTTCTGGGTACATATCCAAAGGAAATAAAATCTGGGTTTCAAAAACATATCTGCACTCTCCTGTCTATTGCAGCATTAATCATAAGAGCCAAAATATAAAAATAACCTAAATGTCCAGTCAGATAAATGTTTAAAGAAAATGTGATAATACAATGGATTATTTCTCAGCCATAATAAAGAAGGAAATCCTGCCATTTACAACACGGATAAAGCTAAAGGACACTATGTTAAATAAAAGAAGCCAGATACAGAAAGACCAAAACTACATGATTTCATATGCAGAATCTAGAACGGGTGAACTCATCAAAGCAAAGAGTAGAATGGTGATTGCCAGGGGAAGGAAGTAAGGGGAAAAACTACCAATGTTGATCAAAGGGTACAAAGTTTCAGTTATGCAAGATGAATGAATTCTGGAGATCTACAACATGGTGAATACAATTAACAATACTACTGTTATACTTGGGGTGCCTGGGTGGCTCAGTTGGTTGAGCATCCGACTTCAGCTCAGATCATGGTCTTGCAGTTTGTGGGTTCAAGCCCTGCGCTGGGCTCTCAGCTTCTGTGTCTCCCTCTCTCTCTGCCCCTCCCCTGCTCATACTCTGTGTCTTGAAAATAAATAAACAGTAAAAAAAAATACTATTGTTATACTATAAATGTGCTAAGAGGGTAAATTTTAAGTGTTTACCCTCAAAAGAAACACACAAAAAAAAGCTAAAGAAAATGCTAACTATATGAGGTGATAGATATGTTGACTAGCTTGATTGTGGTGATATTTCATAATGTATACAGATACCAAAGCATTCAGTTATACACCATAAATATATATACAATTCCTGTGTGTCATTATACCTCAATAAAGGAGAAAAAAAGAAAAGAAAAAGTACCACATTTTTAAGATCAAGCTGAGTATTAGGATATAGCTCCCTGCCCACATCATTCTTATAGTCAGTTTGGTAAGGTAAAATCAATTCAAAGAAGAACAGAATCAAATATTAAATACAGAATTATTCCTAGTAAGCTGGGTAAACCTTTTATAGTATGTATAGTTAATATCAAATCTGGAAGTTTATCACTAAACTAAATGCTGACTGATACTGATAATAGCAAATATTTATTTAATGGTTTGCAATTGTTATAATAAATAATGAATGTGACCATAACTAGTAGCCACTTGTGTAGAAAGTCTGGTTTATCACAAGAAGACTCTTCCCTCAAGGATAATTTTAGAGTAGCTGTAAAATGATCATATCACCTCACTTTTCCACAGAGATTCTCGGGGAAAACTTCCTCTCTAAATGGAGACTATGATTTTTGCCACCTTCCCACTGGGAATTCTCAGTAACTTTGTATCTTACAAGATGCTTTAAACTCCCAGAGGGAAAAGGTGTTGTGAAATTACTATTATTATCCAGCTTGTGTTTTCATCTGTCTTTATTTCTCTACGTCCTATTAATGGTTTCTGTAAAAGCCAAACACAGAATGTTACCTTGGGGTGTTAACAAACAATTAAAAATCACCCAGAATTGCTTCTGAAGTGAAGGAAATGCACAGCAACAAGAAAAGACCATGTAGAAAGAAAATCAGAATGAATACACTTATTATTAAAGATGAGCCTGCCCAAGATGTCAGGTAATCAACTACTGACCTAACTGATCACCCACATAGTGAGGTTCATCAAGAGCCACTCCATCTTGGCTACACCATCATGTGGAATCAGTATGAATGGAGCCAGAACTAGCGCCCTGATGTATCCTAGATCTCAACAACAAATTTATCGAGGGTTTAAGTGCTTCATTTCCTATTTTACTCACCCACACTCTGTCTACATAATTATAGCACATATAATTCTACATTGTGCATTGTGATTGATCATGTTCTTGTTTTACTACTTTTCCTTAAATTCATCCAAGGAACTGGGAAGCCTGGATGGCTCAGTTGGTTAGTCATCCAACTCTTGGTTTTGTCTCAGGTCATGATCTCATGGTTCACAAGTTTAAGTCCTACGTTAGGATCTGTGCTGACAGTGCGAAGCCTGCTTGGATTTCTCTCTCTCTCTCTCTCTCTCTCTCTCTCTCTCTCTCTCTCTCTCTCTCTCTCTCTCTTTCTCTCTCTCTCTCTCCCTTCCCCTCTCTTCCTCCTTCCCTCCTGCTCTCTCTCTCTCTGAAAATAAATAACCTTTAAAAAATATTCATCCAGGGCTGCTTGGGTGGCTCAGTTGGTTGAGTGTCTGAGTTCAGCTCAGGTCATGATCTCACAGTTGGTGGGTTTGAGCCCTGCATTGGGCTCTGTGCTGATAGCTGGGAGCCTGGAACCTGCTATTGACTCTCTCTCTCTGTCTCTCTCTCTCTCTGTCTCTCTCTCTATATATATTCCTCCCCTGTTTTCCCTCTGTCATTGTCTTTCAAAAGTAAAAATAAGTATTAAAAAAAATATATATATATTCGTCCAAGGAACTAGGTCTTATTCTTTTTGAATCACTATAGTAGCAGCACAATGAAAGAGAAAGAAGTGTTCTAATACTAGATTACTCAATTGATCAATTTTACCCAAAGGTCAGTATGTCAGTCCTTTCACTGAAAATTATCTTTTTAAATATGAAAGGCAAAAAATATTAGAGTGGAAAGTAGTGCTAAGTAGAAAACAAGCTGAGTGAGTAGTCCCTGGAATATGCTAAAAGGAGCCTGAAACCCACTGATGGGTCAAGAGCTCCTTCCTATCATTACCTCCAGGTTATATTAAATCAAATATGTTAATTTGTGCAGCACTAGATTACGTTTCTTGTGCTTAACTCATCTGGTCCCCAGTGCTTGTCATAAAGTAAGTATCCAATAAAATGAAGCTACTGAAATTTCAAAGTCCTGGGACGTAACTTGCTAAGAAAAATAAAGATCTTAAGAAAATGGATGAAATGTACATATTATGATCCATCTTTAAAGAAGTATCTTTCTTTCTCTGCCTCTCTTCTCTTGAGCACAAAAAACTCATTCAAGTTTCTGTTCAATTCTCACCTTCTCCAAGACAGCTTCCCTGACAATTTTTTCTGAAGTAGCTCCCCCTTGGTACCTCTCTATCCTTTTCTTCTATTTCTATTCTCTCTGTTCAGCACTGTATGGATTCATTTTATCCATCTGTTTATGGCCATTCTCCTTTTTCACACCACAGCATAGTTTCCTGTGAGCAAGGCCATCATCTGCATGGCTTGCCACTGCCTAAACCATCCAGAACAAACATGCTCAATTCTGGCTCTATATTGGAAACACTCATAGAAATCCAGGCCCAATCCAGAACAGTTAAATCAGACTCTTTGGTGCAAGACACTCATGTATCACTGCTTCATCTTGCTGTAAGTTTAACAAATAGTTATAATATGCAGCCAGATTTGAGAACCACTGACTTAGAACATAATGGAAGATTCACAAGTATAAGAACAATTGACTAGGACTCACTGCTCATTGCTCAGCATCTAATTCTTATATAGGAAACATCTCTTTGCTCAGTTTCAAAGCCACAACTGTAACCCTCCATGGCTGTCTTGGAAATGATGGCTTTTATGCAAGCATCATCCTTTCGCTGCTTGCTCCTGGAAAAGCTACTCAGAGTAGGTCAGTAGCAGATTCTGTTTATCAAGGAAAGTGCACTGTGGAACCAGAATGAATTAAGGGAAACCTTGGGATATCTGAAGATAAAAAGTCATGTACATGACAAATGGATGGGCACAACGAGGGATTGGTTAGCACAAACCAAGCTGTACTCAGATTTTGAAAAATAGGAGATGTCAGCTATCCAGACAAAGCAAATACACAATATTCAAAATCACCATGATGTGAGCTCTTTTGAAAATATTCTTGAAAATATTTGTTTTACTCTGCCTTCTCTCAATCAATAAACTTATGCAGTTCTCAGAGGAGGAAATTTTCAGAATAATTATATCTTGCCCTTCAGTGAACTTCTTGGGCTGGATGGATTTATGCCTGCATTTTTAAGTTATTTCATCACCCATTCACACTCTCAGCCAGTAGTAGAGAAAAATCCTATCAACTTCCGACATTCTAAGAGACAGTCAGGATTCTCTCTTTGGGTAATCCACATTTTTCTTTAGTCTTTCCTATCAGCCATGGAATAGCCAAAACAATAAGCTGGGTGAGAAGAGTTATTCAATTTATAGGAGGGGAAACTTTTCTCTTCTTCACAAAATTCTGTTCCCTCCATCCTTCCTACAAGTGCCTGATACCAGGCTATATGGATTTTGGAAAGTATCATTTTATCTGATTTTTAAATCATTAAGATGCCAGACTAGGACTCATAGTTATTTACTAGGACCAACAATTCTTTAGGGTCAATATGTACATGGAATTAACTTTGGGTTAAATATTATTAGCTAAACTATTTTTTTCTAAGGTAAGGATGATTTATTTGACTCTAGCTAATACTCAAGAAGATAAAAGAGATAGAAAGAAATCTTATCGTTTAAAAGAGATACCAACCAATTGCAACATATGGATCTTATTTGGAACCCAACTCAAATAAACTGAAAAATAATTTTTAAATTATATAAGATAACTGGGGAAAGGTGAACACCAACAAGGTATTTGATGATATTAATGAACTATAGTTTTGTGATAATGGTATGGTTGCATCCTATTTAAGAGTCCTTTTCATACACAGATACATACTTAAATAGGTATGATGAGATGGTATATAGATATGTATATGCATATGTATATGTATCTATATTTTTATTATATAAAATTTAAAATATATATGTATATTTTAAATATATATGTATATTTCAAAGTCCACATAATATTCATGTATATAATGTATATTGTGTATAATATCTAATGTATACATTGTACATATAATATATATTTTCAAATACATATGTATGCATATATATATTTATGAAATTCCCCATAATAAAAGTGATTTTTAGGAGAACTCTTTTTATGGGAACTTTTATCAAAATTTTCAAATACATATATAGGTATATAAAATTCCCATAATAAAAATACAACAAATAAACCCCAGAAAATTGTAAGGTCAAAGATTAGAACAATTATATATTTCTTGATCTGGTAATGCCAGAAGAAGCCAGTAAATACAAAATGTGTATAGTAAACTTGATCTATTAATGCCCTGCTTTCATATGATTGAATGAAGAAAAATCTTCAGTCCAGAATAATTCTATCTAGCATTCTATCAAAGGACATTTAATCCTGAGGAGTAACAAAGAGTCACTATATAAAGTAGTCTCCCACATGGAGTAGGAGTCCAAGGTGCTCTACTTAAATGTTATTTAAAATAAATTTTACTTTTCCATTCATTCTTTCAATAAATATTCTTTAGTGTCTACTGCATCCCAGAGATTAGTCTAGATGCTTGAAAGGTAACAATAAATTGTATGGTAATAAAAAGTATTAAACAGATAAACCAAACAAAGATAACATATAACTGGATTTGTGACAAGTGCTATAAAATAAAAATAACAAGATATTCATCATATAGGAATACCGTTGTATGGGAACATAGAGCAAGGCCTTCTGATCTCTTCTGGATGACAGTGATGGTGGCAAACAGTTCATAGAAGAAGACTTCCCAGAGTCTTGCCCCTAATAGAAATGGGAAGCCTGTGCAGGCGTTTAGGTAGATAAGACACAATCAGTTTTTATTCTTGTAAACTAATGTATGCCAGTAAAACATAGAGGGTAAATACATGATAAATCCCAGTTTTGCCTCATAGTAGGTAGCTATGTCATCTTCAGTGTCCACATCTTCAAAGTTGTAAACAATAATTCCTCCTCTGAGGATTCTACTATGGATTAAAGAAAATAATACAGAGCAAGTGGTCGGGAGGGAGCCAAGATGGCGGAGAGGAAGGGAGCTCTGTAAACTCCGTCTGCCCCATCGATCGAACTGAGAAGGATATTACTCTCATCTGCAGAGCAAGTGGTCAAAAATATTACCAATTTTTAACACATGAGAAAGAAGATGGGAACTTGGACCAGTTTGTCAAATTCCAAGAGTTTAATTTGATGATGAAAGAAAAACCACATTTCCTTTCCATTAAGTATGCCTTTATAAAATCAATAATTGACTTTTGAAAGTCTGCAAAATTATAACCCATTTTTCAAAATAAAAATAGTCAACTTTCAAATTAGTGATTAATGTAGAATATTCCCATGTTAAAAGATTAATAACACTTCTAAAGAATCTATTTTATGTTCATATGCCATGCTCATTGCTCATTTACAAGAATATCAATTCAGCTAACATGCATTAATAACATCAAAGTATTCAACTATAGCAATATTTTTCTAATTTCATCATCAGGTTCTGTCATGTCCATAGTCATGAAAATTACAGCTTGGCTAGGTTAGAAATTAGCCTGATTTTGATTCCTACTTAAATATTTCATCTTATATCATTCAAACAATTTCAGATTTTTTCCCATGGGAAAATTATTAATAAAAGTTTAATTTATTTTGTAGATATTTTTTAATAGTTTATTGTCACATTGGTTTCCATATAACACCCAGTGCTTCTCCCCACAAGTGCCCCCCACCATGACCATCACCCCCTCCCTCCCTCCACCTCCCCTGTCAGTCCATGGTTCGTCTTCAGTATTCAGTAGTCTCCCTTGATCTGTGTCCCTCACTCTTCCCCGTTCTCTTTCCCCCTTCCTCTCCCCATGGTCCCCTGCCAGGTCTCTCCTGTTAGACCTATGAATGCAAACATATGGTATCTATCTTTCTCTGCCTGACTTATTTCACTTAGCATGACACCCTCAAGGTCCATCCACTTTCCTAAATGGCCATCTTCAAGACAGTAAGGTACTGGCACAAAAACAGACACATGGACCAATGGAATAAAATAGCGAACCCAGAACTGGATCCACAAGTATACGGCCAATTAATCTTTGACAAAGCAGGAAAGAGTGTCCAATGGAAAAAAAAACAGCCTCTTCAACAGGTGGTGTTGGGAGAGCTGGACAGCAACATGTAGAAAAATGAAATTAGACCACTTTCTGATACCATTCACAAAAATAAACTCAAAATGGATAAAGGATCTGAATGTGAGACAGGAAACCATAAAAACCCTTGAGGAAAAAGCAGGAAATCTCCTAGACCTCAATCGCACCAATTTCTTCCTCGACACATCCCCAGAGACAAGGGAATCAAGAACAAAAATGAACTACTGGGACCTCATCAAGATAAAAAGCTTCTGCAAGGCAAAGGAAACAATCAAAAAAACTAATAGGCCACCAACAGAATAGGAAAAGATAGTGGCAAATGGTATATCAGATAAAGGGCTAGTATCTAAAATATACAAGGAGCTCACTAAACTACATACACGAAAAATGAATGATCCAGTGAAGAAATGGGCAGAAGACCTGA
>NC_043704.1:19509074-19556431 GCF_006229205.1 Suricata suricatta
GTGCTGAGGCATAGGAGCACATGTACCCCAATGTTCATAGTGGCACTTTCTACAATAGCCAAATCATGGAAAGAGCCTAAATGTCCATCAACTGATGAATGGATCAAGAAGATGTGGTATATATACACAATGGAGTACTACATGGCAAAAACAAACAATTTCAGATTTTTATAAATCCCCATATTTCTCATGTATTCTATCTGCACTATCAATGTTAAAGAAAAAAAAAAGGCCAAACCCACAAGGCTACTGTTCTTTATTCACCAATTTTAGTTGTTGTGAACTTCATCACAAGGTAAAGAACCATGTTACTCCTTTGTTTCTTAAAAAAATGTTTGGCAACTGTTGGCATTGTTTTTCTAATGACTGAGCTATGCTTAGAATTCTGTTTCCTTATTTTTGTTTTTCTTATGTAATAAGTTCCATGGTTGGTGTTGTGATATATATCTAAAAATGGTCACTAGTGCCAGCACAGCATTGAGCCCATGGCAGGGGCTGCTTAGAGAGGAAAGAACATGACCCTGGAAATGACATTGAAATGGATAGTTGTGTGGCTGTGGTAAGTCTTTCAAATTCATCAGAGCATACTATCCACAAAATAAAGGATGGTTGACCAGACCAGGGGTTAAACACTGGGGGGCTATGGACCAGGTTCCACTGCAAGCCAAATCCTTCATTCTTTCCAGCCTGCTAGATGTTATATAGGTAGGACTTTTGCTTCCTAGTAGGTCACAGACCCACTCCTTTCCTTTAACCTTTTAAAAATTAATAGACTTCATTTTTTGAACAGTTGTAGATTTACAGAAGAATTGACACGATAGTATAGAGTTTTCACATATCCCCTGCACACTGCTTCCCCTGTTATTACCATTTTATATTAGTCATGGCACATTCATCACAAGTAATGAACCAATGTGGATAGACCATTATTAACTGAAACCCTGAGCTTATTTGAATTTCCTTTCTTGTTGCCTAACATCCTTTTTCTGTTCCAGGATCCCATCCAGGTATTACATTACATTTAGTCATCATGTCTCCTTAGGCTCCTATGGGCTGTGATAGTTTCTTAGACTTTCTTTGTTTTCAATGATTTTGACAAGTTTTGAGGAGTAATGGTCAGGTATTTTGCAGGTTGCTTATCTATTAGAAGATTTCTGATGTGTTTCTCATAAACAGACTCGTGTTATGGGGGAGGAGAGAAAGATCATAGGATGAAATGCCATTTTTATCAAATCATATCAAGGGTACACACAATCAACCTGATTTATGACTGTTGATATTGACCTGATCACCTGGTTGAAGTAGTGTTTGTTAGGCTTTTTCACTGTAAAGTTACTTTTCCCTCCTTTCTAGGCTGACTACATTGCAGGGAAGTAACTTTGTGTAGCCCACTCTTAAGGAGTGGTTAGTTATGTTCCTGGTCCTCAAAGTGGAATATCTATATAAATTACTTAATATTCTTCTACATGGCAGATTTGTCTCTTCTCTACCTTTCAAATCTATTCAGTCATTTATTTATATCAATATGGGCTAATGGATAGTTATTTTATAATTTGGGTTATAATCCAATACTAACATTGATTTTATTGTTCAAATTGTTCTTTTGTTTGCTTTTTGAAGTTTTTGCAGTTGGATCCAGTTCCCCTTTGACATACTCCCCCAATATAGTTTTTTTAAAAAATTTTAGCACTTTCTTATTTTCTGATACTAAAAGATGCTGATGACTCATATTTTATACCTCCTGTCCCAGTTCTAGAATCATCCAGTTCTCCAAGAGCCCGGGTTCTCTTTATTGGAGAATAGTATTAGAAACCTAGATCTCCTTATACCAGGCAGAGAGGCTACTCGGGAAACAACAGATATTGGCGAGGATGTGGAGAAATGGGAACCCTCTTGCACTGTAGGTGGGAATGCAAACTGGTGCAGCTGCTCTGGAAATGTGGAAGTTCCTCAAAAAATTAAAAGTAGAACTACCCTACAACCCAGAAATAGCACTACTAGAAATTTATCCAAAGGATACAGGAGTGCTGATTCATAGGGGCGCATGTACCTCAATTTTTTCAGCAATACTTTCACCAACAACCAAATTATGGAAAGAGCTGAAATGTCCATCAACTGATGAATGGATAAAAAAGATGTCGTTTGTATAGACAATGGAATACTACTTGGCAATGAGAAAGAATGAAATCCTGCCATTTTCAGTAATGTGGATGGAACCAGAGGGTATTATGCTAAGGGAAATAAGTCAGACAGAGAAAAGACAGATATCATATTGTTTTCACTCATATGTGGGACTTGAGAAACTTAACAGAAGACATTGGAGGAAGGGAAGGGAATAAATAATTTCAAACAGAAGGAGGCAAACCATAAGAGACTTGTAAGTACAGAAAACAAACTAAGGATTGATGGGGGGGTGGGTTAGGGGAAAATGGGTGATAGGCACTGAGGAGGGCACTTGTTGGGATGAGCACCGGGTATTGTATGTGAGCAATGAATCATGGGAATCAACCCCAAGGTCAACAGCACACTGTATGTTAGCTAACTTGACAATAAAATTATATTTTAAAAAAATAAGGCAAAAACCCCCAAGATTTGGGGAAGTCTACGTGGCACAGTCAGTTAAGCTACTGGCTCTTGATTTCAGCTCACGTCATGATCCCCTGGTTCATAGAATAAAGCCCTGCCTTGGGGTCTGCACTGACAGCATGGAGCCTTCTTGGGATTCTCACTTTCTCTCCCCCTCCTCCTGCTCAAGCTCTCTCACTTTCCCTCTCAAAATAAATTAAAAATTAAAAAAAAAGAAAGAAACCAAGATTTGAGTAATAGGTATGTTCATGGTTACTAGGGTGTTGTTTCTTTTAAGTCCTGTCATCTGACAGGATCCCTCTTGGACTTTACACCTGACCTGAGTCACACAATCTAGCCACTGAAGACATCAGAGTTTTCCTGACCCAGGACCTCAGTTACCTTTAAGGTTCCTTCCAACTGTAATAAATTTGTTAGGATTCTGTCAAGGAAAGGATGGCTAATTATGGCCCCAAATTGAAATACAAGAAATGAAGATAAGGAGATCCAGGATAAGTCTTTTGTGGGCTCTACCCAAACAAGCACTTACTCCCATAAGTTCATTCTTTATGATAACTCTAACATACATTTCTTCTTTTATTTACATTTTACCCTAGTCTAGATCATTCTCATCTCCACAGAACTTCCCAATGTGAAGCCTCCCAACTTTAACACTACTGATATTTTGGGCTTGATCATTCTTTGTTGTGAAGGGCTGTCCAGTGCATTGTAGGATGTCCATCCGTGGTGTCTACCCACTAGATACTAGTAGCACTACCATCCATTTTGGTATGACAAGTAAAATTATCTCCAGACATCACCAAATGTTCTCTAGGGGGCCAAAGCACCCCGGGGTAAAAACCAATATCCTAATACAAAAAGTTAAATTTTCAGAACCTGCTGCCAAATCCTTCTAGCACTACAGTCCACCTGCTTGCCTAGACAGATATATTCCCTGCGAATTGAGCCTGTACCACAATGAGGACCCCACCTGCCCACTTCGCCCCTGTGATCTCAGGGTTCACATTTTCCTACACTACTTTGGCCAATGACTGAAACAGCCCTGGCTATGAAAGGTTCATTGTCTCTATCCTTTAGGTGTTTGTCAGACAGAGCCTTGGGCTCTTATCTCATCACGTGACTGCTTCCATCTCCACATCTAACCTGCTAACACTTCAAAGCCAATGACTATAATCGGAGTTCCTCTTTATTGCCAACGTGTTTAAAAATGGTTATAATATATAACTTGGTTCACTGATCTTTTTTTCAACTCTTTACATTAAGGCATCTCAGTACATCAAAAGAGTTTCTGAAAAAAATCAATAATAATTGGGAACAAGAGTAAAGTAAGTTTATCTTCTCTGTCGGTTAACAATATTACTTTAATGGAGTAATAAGCTTTTATTATTCTGGATTCCTACTCAAAAGTTTATAAGGAGCATTGGGGGAATTATTTTCCCCCCAAATGATGTTGGGGCTCTTCTACAACATTTACCCCTTGGTTAGGGTAAAAAAAAATGTAACTATGAGACTATAGGAACAAAAGCTTGAATAAAGATGAAAAATTCATTTTTTATATTGTCTCTTTGTACTCTGGCCTACATTTCAGTGATGCCATGTCTATACACAGTGGAGGTATTTTCTGGTCTTCCCAGCACTTTTACCTGCTTCTGGCAACAGCATTCTCTGACCTCCTTTAGGGAAACATAACTCTTTGCTCAAGATGTGGTTGTAGAAGGGTTGACACCTCAGTTCTTTTCTTCCAAGCACATAGAGTGGACACATGGGCATGGCCAGTCAGTCATCTTACTGTAAAGCAAGAACTCCTTCTCACAAATTGACCCATCAGGGATAGTCAAGACTAAGCCCTGGGATAAAGTCCTTCTGCTTATTGTTGCTAATTGGGGGACTGTATACCTAGGACTACTGTTGACTTCCTCCTACTTTCCATAGTTGGAAGGAATGCAGCTAAAACAGAAAGAAGCATAGATGGTCACAGCTGTGCCCCCAATTCTATGTCAGACCCCATCTTCAGTGATCCATCTCAACATCTGTGGTAGATTCTACTATTGTTCACAGTCCTCTCTGTCAAAAGACTCTTGTGTCCTCCTCTGGTCGTGTCACATATCACTTTGAGGGAAGATTGGCCATGTGGCTTGCTTAAAACAATAAGATATGAGCAGAAGTAATTTGTGATACAGCCACACAGAAACTGGTTGTATGATTATTTTTTTCTTTTTCCACAAGACTGAGAGAGGGGCTGCTCTTTCAGCCCAGGTCCCAGAATGAGAAGGTATACAGAACAGCCACACCAGAATGTAACATGAACAATAAACAAAACCTTTGTTATTGTACAACAAAGCCTCCTTCGAAGAAATCTATATCTCTCTGTCTTTGCTCTCCTCTGTCTCTCTCTTTCTATATCTCTATCTCTCCCAGAAGATGGTTCCATCAGGTTTCTACACCTGTGATGAGAAGCATTCGAATTATCTCATGACTTAACACTGTTTATTCCATGACTAAACATACAATTTGGCAACACATTTATACAACAAATTACCAAAGCCAAACATGTGTGAACAAGTATACATTAAACTAGTCTTTTCCGGAAATGACTATTTCAATGTCTAATAAAAAATTATTTTCAAAATTAAACAAATGTTCCTAGATGCTAGGTAAGTTTTCACAGCCACATTAATTTGTTCTAACACCCATATTTACATCATACCTAATGTTTTTATAAGCCTCTCATCAAATACTTATAACTTCCACTTCCTTTAATAATTCTTTAAATGTATGTTCACTATAAGTCCTTCTTTTTAGAGTTTAGCCGATTTACTCAGCTCTTAAAAATTGTCACATTTACTTTGGACATGCAATATTGTTTGTTTTATGTTAAAATTAAAATATATCAACATTTTCACATATGTTTAGATATATAGTAAAAGGATGAAACTTCTCTATTTCTGTTAGCTAATATATTCCAGATTACTAGTGCATATCCGTATCTGGTTCTCTTCCTTCCTATACACACAAGAAGACTTCATCCCCCAAGCAGTCACCTTTAGTTACAGCTAAAGGACTAACTTCAGTTCAGTGGTTTTGAACCAAGAGCAATTTTCTTCCCAACCTCCCCCAATCACCAGGGAACATCTAGTAAGGTCTGGAGATACCCTGGGTTATCACAGCTTTAGGCAGTGTTACTGGCATCTACTGCAAAGGGCCCAGAGATGCCAGGATTGTACCCAGCACAGGACAGCCGATCAACAACAAACTCTTCAGCCCCAAATGCCAATAGTCAAAGTGGGGAAATCCTGTTCTAAGCAACAACATTTAAGTAGAAGTACTATAGGTCAGTTGCAGACTGTGACTTTCAAGCCTTGTCTTCCCGTTAAGAAGCAACTGTGGAAGTCATGTGTTGAAATGGAAGTACTACAAGAAGCGATTGGCCTGGCTTTTTGAGTTGTCACATAGAAAGAAGCTAACCTGGAGAACTGCCTGAGCCTTAACAGTCTGTGTGTATGATTACATACACTCCTTCTCGTCCTTAATCTTTGCATGTTACATGTCTTTTTTTTTTATGGTTTTTATTTATTTTTGAGAGACAGAAACAGTGCGAGCAGGGGAGGGTCGGAGGGAGAGGGAGACACAGAATCTGAAGCAGGCTCCAGGCTTTAAGCTAGCTGTCAGCACAGAGCCCGAAGCGGGGCTCAAACCCACAAACCATGAGATCATGACCTGAGCCGAAGCCGGACGCTTAACCGACTGAGCCACCCAGGTGCCCCACATGTTGCATGTCTTAAACTGGATTTCAGGGCTAATTTGTAACTGCAGCATCATCCATCTTAGCCTCACTAATAAATCTAGTTTCACAAATTTTCATTTCTGTGCATATAAGTAAATGTACTACATTCTTAAAATGTCAACTCATAGTATGTGCACAGCATCAAGCACCTTTCAAATATAACTTATTTTTAAGGCAGAAAGCTTTTATTATTCCAGTCATTGATACATCCTGAATAGAGAGATGGCATTATTCAAGCAAAAATGGAATTCGAAGAATGTATATTAAAGACCAGTTGGCAGTACACTCCATAATCTTCAGAATGCAGAACATAATTGTGTGTTTAGGAAGGAGATCATCCAAGTCTGAAACTGAAATGGTGAAACTGTAACTTCCAGGGAGTGTAGAATGTTTGTGTCCCAAAGTCATAAGACTATAAAATAGGAGGTTTGAAAATGATTTTTTGTCCTCAGCAGAGGAAATACTATGCTGCATTTCACAGCTGCCTAGCTACAGCAAGCTGATGTATGTTCACAACACAGTGGATGGTGGCTTAGGAAGGGAAGCCAGTAAAATCAGTGTTGGAGCCAAGAATAAGATCCAAGGAAAATGCCTCTAGTTAATCACTCCAAGCACCCCTGCGTGCCAGGGAAGGGCTCGCTGTCTAACTCAGTCTTACTATAGGTTATTTAAAACAGCCAAGACTAGTGCTATAAGGCTAAGGCCCCCCAAATTTTAACTTCAAGGCAAAAGCTCCCTATTTTTTAAACTTTCCATTTTTTCACTTCTCAGTGAAAGCTGTAATAAAAATTTGTAAAAATTTCAATTCATGCTTCATAGTATTTAATTACCATCCTGTTATGGGACCTAGGTGTTGTGTGAAAAGGAACAAAAAAGAAACAAGAAACGTGGGTCCTACTGTAATGACTCCAGTGTGCAAAATACTGACAAGCTCCAAAATGGTGACACGTGCAGCAAATGGGTATTGACTTCAGATTTTCCCTAATGAAATACTTTACTGCCAAGGAGGTAATTAAAACCAGAACTCATATCTGCTGTTTTTAAAAATCTGAAATTAGGGGTGCCTGGGTGGCTCAGTACATGAAGCATCTGACTCATAATTTCGGCTCAGGTCATGATCTCATGGTTTGTGAGATCTAACCCCACATCAGACTCTGTGCTGACAGTGTGGAGCCTGCTTGGGATTCTCTTTCTCCCTCTTTCTCTGTCCCTTTCTTGCTTGTGTGCACCCTTCCTCTCTCACACAATACATAAATAAACATTTTAAAAATAAAATAAAAATCCAAAATTATTTCCACACATGCACTATCCCATGGCTAGAGATCATTTTGATATAAGCAACAGAAGAAAATGCCTTGCCAAATAATTTTGACCTTGTGATACTGCTCATTTCTCTAACACAGTCCTGTGGAAGTGAGACTCCATGATGTTCTGGAAGGGACACCTGACTAGTAGTTCTGGGATTCAAATTCTGATACTAAAGAACTTTAAAAACTCCAGACTGGTTATGTAAATATTGCTGACCCTCAGCCTCCACCACAAAACACAAGGACTTCATCATTACGTGAACAGAAGAAGAGAAGAAGTCCACATTTGAGACAACTGAATATTCAACTCTGTTGTAGACACAACAAACCAAAATGTATTTTGTTCAGGGTCACGTCGAGAAGTCGGCCTGGCTCACACAGGCATGACTTCTCAAGAAGGTCCAATCCACAGGATGGGATGGACCAAGAGGAGCATCAGTGACAATGCTGCTTCCCAATAATGCTCAGTGAGGGATGAAAATTGAGTAGCTAGTAGTAGAGGAAAGCTACTATCGCATAATGAATGAAACATCAGGGCCTTGGTCTCACAGATTGGAATTCAGGTTTGGGTTTCAGGCACTACAGGAGACAGACGTGTTAACCCTTGATCTGGACTAGAAGGATGGACACATTATCCAGGCACAAAGATTACCAGCAGAGTGTCGGTAATAACTATATTACACTACGGCACTTGGACGAACTAAAATCACC
Source organism: Suricata suricatta (assembly GCF_006229205.1). Lineage (NCBI taxonomy): Eukaryota > Metazoa > Chordata > Mammalia > Carnivora > Herpestidae > Suricata > Suricata suricatta. Next base: position 19,517,463 of record NC_043704.1, read on the forward strand.
ACCTTATTCTCCACCCTAGTCAGAACTGGTGTCAAGACGAGAAATAAGAGATGTTCATTTCTACTCCCTTCAGAGCCAGGGAAAGGCAAGGACTGAAAAAAAAAAAAGAAGAAGAAGTACATTTCACTCCTGAAATCTTTTTTGTTTATCTTACACTAAAAAAAAATGTTTCTATACTTTCCTTGAAAGTGCTAATGCAGTCTCATTCTAATCCAAAGGCTTTTCAATAAGCATTCCAGCACTGTGCATAAATGGAGTTAGTATTATAATTTCACAATGACTGTACAGAAAAACTTAGAAATTCAAGGGTTAAAATTAAGAGAAAATACACTCAGTTGTTTAGAACTGTTACATAGTCAGAAACCAAAATATATATTGAAATCAGTTTGTTCAAAGTATAAAATAATTTATCATTGAGAGAAACATGTTATATTACATAACCTTTATTTTCTGACTGCATTTAAATTGTAACCACCCAAGCCTTTGCTAGACTGTGAAGATGGATAATACATATCTTCCTTCTTTATAATTCTCCCAGTTACGTGACTCATTCAAGTGAAGGCTGTGATGTTAATGAAAAACATTCACTTTATGATCTCAAGTTTGGCAGTACGTTTACCACACTGAAAACTTTGGCTATTTTACCCAGATAATTGATCAATAAAGCAATAACATTTTTTAAACAAAAACAAAACCCCCTGGAGTTTCATGAATTCAGTCCTAATTTTATCTATAGGGAAAGTCACGATGATTCTAGCTCCAAAATACAGTTATCAAACTGCAACCGTAGACCTTCATGCAATTGTGTGGAGTTGGGTTAGAGTTGCCCCTTTTAACCAAGGATGAGCTCTCTGGTTTCCCATGGTTACAAGTGCTTCTTAACTCTGAGGTCTGTTATTTGCTTTCTGTTGATCCATTAGAGTAGTTAAACTCAGCCTGCCCAGCCCTTGTAGGCCTTTGAGTTTGCTCCTGCTGTTTAGCCTTGACCAAAGAAAGGTCCTGCCTTATCTTCCCACCCATCTTGATACCTCTAACATCTTCTGCAGAGCTCTAGAAAGGACCCATGGAGCTGCAGTTAAGGTGGAGGGCACTCACACAGCGGCCAGACCAACCGTCCTCTGCCCACAACATCAGTGGGAACAACTACTACCCCCAACGTCATCCTTTTTTTAATGCTTCACGTGCAAATATCCAGGAGATCCACGTTACTTCTAAATGCCCAGGGTGTTTTCCACCATGTATTCTTAAAATGCCAAGCATATCAAGAACCAGCTGCTCTGTTGTTTTATATTCCAACATTCATAAAGGCAAAATATAAGGCAATTTTCTTGGTATCCTGATGTGATCATTATTTATCAGAACTTCACAGGCTATGTGTGCAGTTGTCCATCAAAACTCAAAGATGAGATCCTTATAAAGAGAGATAACAGGCCATTGAAAATATACTGTTTTTGCTGACGGTCTTTAGTCCTCCACCAGGTTCATTTTTCTGAATGCCCACTTTTCTCCTTCAGTGGCTTTGATTAAAATTCTGGAAATATATGCAACTTGCCGGTAATCTAGCAGGCAAATGTAAAGCAGGCCATATTAATCTGTCACTGAGCTTTAAATGTCCCTTCTCTTGTCTCATACAAAAAGTCTCACCCACCATGTATTTTCATTCTTTCAGCTCCTTTCAGGTTACTGATCTTTGTGTTATTTCTGCAAGCACATGGAAAGGTTTTATGTGTATGAATTAAATCTGTGATGCATAGAGGCTGCTCTACTCAGCTGAATATGTCTTTAACACACTTCAAAGTGAATCTTAAAAAAATCCTCATTAAGAGCTGTTTCCCATTATAACTTCTAAAGTTACTTGATAGCCTTGTGCAGTTTTACAACATGCACTAAATATAAATGAAGAGCAAATAAAAATAAATATTACACATCAGGAGTGCTCATAAAACCCCTGTGCAATTGTTCTGTCCTCTATCCAAGCCCAAGAAAGTAGCACCTAAAATCCCAATTTTAATGTTCTGTACTTTCTATAAAAACCTGATGACTGTTCCTAAGATAAGGCCATATGCTTAAGCCAACATTAGGCAATTTCTCTTTTTCTCCCTATTAAAACAACAAAACAACACAAAAAATCCAGACGCTAAGCAAATCAGTTTTCGATTCTTAGTATCAACTTTTTAAAATTAGGATGATAGAACATTTTAATATTAAAAGCAAATTATTCCTCAGGGATTTCTTTTTCATAATATTTAATACTAAATGTTTTAAATGCATTATTTTACCCAGTAGATAGGCCTGTTGGCCTTGGGGCATAAATACACACCATGATATTTTAACAACTGAAAAACAGTTTCTTCTCTTATTACTGACAAGGGATTTATTCTATAATAGTATTCATGATGTGCTAAGAAAATAAATCAAGAACCACTCAAACAATCTCTACAGAGATCACAAAATACAGCTGAATGAAAAATACAAATCTGAGGGGCACCTGGGTGGCTCAGTCGGTTGAGCGTCAGGCTTCGGCTCAGGTCATGATCTCAGTTCATGGGTTCAAGCCCCACATCAGGCTCTGTGCTGACAGCTAGCTCATGAGCCTGGAGACTGTCTTCAGATTCTGTGTCACCCTCTCTCTCTGACCCTCCCCTGCTCATGCTGTCTCACTCTCAAAAATAAATAAAATATTTAAAAAAGAAAAAAACAAATCTGAGTAGTTTAGGGAGTTCCAACACTAATCTGGGGTGTTCAATTTCATATTAATCATTTATTCTCTCATTAATAACCACTATTAATATTACTATACATAGTAGTTAATTAATATTATATTAATATATTACCATAGATATTACTATAATATTATTAATATAATAATTGTATTATTGTGAATTGATATTTAATGAACAACCAATCTATAGAAATACATAATTTATATATGTATCCCAAAGATTGTGCATTCTAATAACAGACAATATAACAATGGTTTTATATTTAAAAATTTGGGGGGTCTGTAACTAAGGTAGAATAACTGAAGAACCAGGGTCAAAATCTATACTGTATGTAAAGATGAACACAAAATGCATTAAGGTGTAAAGCTCTCTGAGAATAAACCAATGCACAGAAAAATTAAATTCTGACCATCAAGGAGTGACTATTTCTATTCCTGATTTGCCCAAGTAAAAATAGAAAGGTATTTTCAGTGAAAAAAGGCAAAAAATAATGAGCAAAATACTTAAAAGGACATTTTATGAGAGGTTATCAAAATAGCCAATAAGAACATGAACAGATGCTCCACATTATTACTCAATAGGGAAGTGCAAATTAAAATCCAAAATAAGATACATCTAACCGCCTACCTAAGTGGCAAAAACTAAAAAGGCTAATAATTCTAAGTTTTCGCAAGGATGTAGAACAAGAGAAATTCTCATACACTGATATTGGGAGTATAAATTGATAACTTTCCAATAGATTTGGAATAGTATGTGATAGTCATTATTAAAACTAAATACACACCTACTATGGCCAGTAATACGCTTACATATATTCCCAAGGAAATGAATGAGTATTTCTACTAAAAAACAAGACAAGAATTCTTAACAACTTTCTTCATGATCATCAAACACTAACAACCCAAATGTTCATTAATAGTAGAATAAATCAATATTTTTGTGGACTATTCACTTGCCTAGGAGTTAAAAAGAAAAAGAATGATTGCTTAATACAATTAACATGAATGATTTTTATGGATATAATCATGAGTTAAATGATAAAAAAAAAAAAGGAAGCCTGTGTTTTTATAAATTTTTTATAAAAATTTTAAAAATAAAGCCTTTCTATAAAATGCAATAACTCACAAAGTAATCAGTCTTGAAAAAAGTCAAAATGATTGTTTTAGGAGGGAATTTTAGATAGGTAGGTTTTGATGGTATAGGAGCAAAATGGAGCCTTCTGGTGTGCCTGAAATGCTCTGTGTTTTCATCTGGGTAGTGGCTAAAGTCACACAATGTATGTGTGTGCGTGTGTGTGTGTGTGTGTGTAGAAATTCAAAACACATTAATAAACATACATGTAAAACCTGATCACTTCAGATTTTTGTACTTATAAAGTATCACCTGGTAGACGTCGGTAAGACTGACTTGTCAGAGTCCTTCTTTGAGTGCAGAGCATGAGATGAACATTCCTGATGGCTCCTTTTCCCCCTTCCTGCCCAGCATGAAGAACCCACAACAATGGGTTATTTGTTTTCTTCAGTATATTGTTCTCTGCCGGTATGATGTGTGTATTGGTTTCTTGAGCTGCCATAATAAATTACCACAAACTTGATGGCTTAAAACAACAGAAATTTATTCCCTCACAGATCTGAAGACCAGGAGTCCAAAGTCAAGATGTCAGTAGGGCAGTACTGCCTCAAAAGTCTCCACGGGGGAAGTCTGCCTTGTCTCTTCCAGCTCCGGGGGCTGAAATGGTTCTTGATTTATGGCCTATGTCCCTCCCATTGGCCTCTGTCTTCCATTAGCCTTCTCTGGATCTCTGCGTATTTTCTTCTGCTATAAGAACACTTGTCATTGGATTTAGGCTCACCCAGATAACTTAGAATGATCTTATCTAGAGACTTTTAACTGAGTTACATCTTCCAAGACCTGTTTTCCAAATAAGGACATATTCATAAGTTCTAGAATTAAGATGTAGACATATCTTGTGGGGAGCCAACATTCCACTACATTGTTTATGGATGAAAAGGAATGCAACTCCCCATTATAATAAAATTATTTTATTATAATATCCTGTGTAACTTCTAGCCAGTTAACAATAAAAGTGTATGTTTGCTTTTTTTGCAATAAAAGTATCATGTTTGTTTTCCAGATGTAAAAGAAGTTTTGATTTTTTAAATCTGATTTGACCATTCTAATCAGACTCATTTAAAATTTTTAAAAAAGAGATATACTGTGATAACCAGAATATATTTATTCATCACCTCTTCATTTACTTAAACAATAGGAACCCTATTAGCAGAATATAGTATTCAAAGTTTTAGTTTTAGTTCATAAGAGAAAATTGGTTTGAGCCTGTTATAAAGGGGAATGTGACACTTAACTTTTAGTTCACTGACTAAGGAAAGGGTTTGAACTTACTTCCACAGGAATATCTATGGAATAGGATGGCAGGTGAGAGATGACAAATTTCTTCAGGTAAAACTTCCTGAAAAACAAGTTGAACAAGTGAACATAGAAATGTTGCACTAAAAGTATAACTATAAAGTATAACTTCTTAACTAAAATTAAGAAGCTCTGTTTTCTGCTTTCTTCTTTTACGATTGCTAACTTTTTCCTACCTTAAACCAGAATAATATATTATTTCCTATAATTTAATACATTTCCTTTTCAAGTGTCAAACATTATGTTTATAATTTTAGAAATATTAATGTCTTTTAAAAATATGCATTGTTTTTTGTCTTTCTGAAATTGTTACAAATATGCGTACTTTGTATCTGCTTTGTATGTGTACTACATATGTTCTTTTTAAAAACAAATTCAATACCATAATTAAGTAACTGAATTCATATTAGTGAGTATTGAGCAATTGTTTATACAAGACAAACATTCTACTATTAAAAAAAAGCCTATAAGTAATTCATGGAAATTATAAATTTAAAATGAAATTCCATTTAAAAATTTTTGATTTTCATACAACTATTTATCTATGCATAGGATGAAACTCGTCTTGTTATTTATTTAAAATGCAGTGGTTATTACATTGTAAGGAACAACTTCGGCTTTCATGGACAGTGTAAGTAATTATCTCAAACCAAATATCCTTAACTACTCTTTTGTCCTCTCAAACTTGAGAAGGGAATTTTAATTTGCTAAATAGCTGCATGGAAATGGAGAATGGCCTTTTATTGTTGTGCAAAAGACAAGCTTCTATGAAAACTGCTAAGAAGCATTTTCCTGCAATGAGACATTATGAGGTATAAACTTAAAAAGGCTTTTCTATCACCAATATTGAAATCGGGCAGATGTCTGCTGAATACCCCACATGTCATTAAGAGGCAGATTTTCCGAACATTTGACTATTGGGAGCATTTTCCACAATAGCACAAAATACTCATTGATTACCTTGCAAAGGAAAATTTTAGTCCCCTTGACAATTTTGTAGGTGTTTTGGAAGATGGAAGGCACAGGCAAGTAGCAAACCAGATTCAAGAACATAAAGGTATATTAGCAGAAGCTGAAGCTGACTATACACATTTTATAGGAGCCAGTAGCTGGGTCCTATCGTGGATGCATTTTTTCCCTCAAAACATGCTGGGATTCCAAATGGTCTGGAAATATCAGGAAAGAGGCCAGAAACTAGCCTACCTGAGTCAGGAGAGACCACTTGGTTGCAGGTGCAAGCTAGGGGAAAATAGTTAACAGCGGAGCAAAGTGTGCTTAAATTTCAGGCACACCCAAATTCAAAGACTATGTTAACTATTTGCGAGTTGTATAACTAGTAAATAATCTACTCTGACATCTTAAGACTTAATTTTCTTATCTGAAAAGCAGGGATTGAAGTAGTGTCTACCTTATAGAGTTATGACTGACATGTAGTATATAATAAATGGCATTACCATCATTATTGTTTTATTATTGCACAGAGAGTTGATGAAGTAAGACCCAGTTAGTTGTTAGTATTTAACTAGCATATGTGCAGTGACGCTGTTGTACAATGGGGTACAAACAGCAAGTTTCTGGAAGGGGATGCTGTTTGTTACCACATAAGTGGTATGTCCTAGTAACTTTTTAGTATAAGTTTAAGACCTCAGTCAATCCTTGGTAGTACTGGGGACAATGGTATTTAAAAATGAGAGATATGCCTTAGAATATAATAAAAATACACCTTTACTTTTTCCTTTTTTCTGAGGTAGCTCTATGCCGATTCTGGTGCTTAACCTAAGGTGAGAGCCTCCATCACAAGGGGAGAAATTTGTTAAGAGGTAAGCAGTATATCCAGTCACCACCATGCAGACTAAGATGCAAGGAAGCTGGAACACACATTCAGAAGTCAATGGAAAAGACCAAACATGCAGATTTGGGAAACTCAACAGGGATTTGAGAAAATCTCATCTCTACAGGCCAGTCTTAGAGTCTCAGCCCAGACCCACTGGCTTAGGAAAACTCCTCATTTAGATGGGGCCACAGCCTTTCTTCTATCACGGGCCTTGTTTAGAGTTTTGGTTACACAATATCAAGAGGGTCAAACTCTGCTGAAGACAGGTTGCTATGGGTTGATTTACTCGCCTGCCAAATTCATATAATTAAGTCCTGAACCCACTACCTCCTAATACAACTGTATTTGAATATAGAGCCTTTAAAGATGAATTGAGTTAAAAATTTGGATACAGACACGTACAGAGGGAGGATGATGTTAAAGATACAGGAGATGATGGCCATCTACAGGTCAAGGAGAGAGGCATAGAACAGATTCTTCCATCACGACCCTTGGAAGAAGCCAAATTTGCAGACACTGTGAGCAAACATCCAGCCTCCATAACTGTGAGAAAGTAATTTCTCTATTTCAGCCACCCAGCTGGTGGTATTCTATTTTGGCAGCCCTACCAGATGAAGGAAGCCTTCATGGGCGCAGGGGGTCCTGACAGGCAGAGAAAATGGAAGTGTTTCTGGAAGGAGGTCAGTGTACTTAGGTCATGAGTTCTGGCCAGAAATAAAAAATGAAGACCAAAAGAGACAAATTAGTTCAAAAAGTAGAAATTTGAGAAAACAAAATGCTAAGAACAACAGTCTCAGTTTGCCAAGGGCTGCTGGACAGGCCTTCTTCCCAACCCTCCTGTGAGGTGTCTTTGAGCCTCATCAAGCACCTGGCATTATTTGAGCACCATTACCCAGAAAATTTCAGCAATCCTCATAAATTAAGACTAAGAAAAGATTGCTTCTTAACACTTGAGACACTAGGACCTAAACAGATTAGCTTTGAACAGTGGCAAGGTATTCTTGATGTGGGTTGTGTTTTTTTTCCTTGAGAAAAAAAGGATGACTGTTTTTTCCCACTATTTTCTTGTTGTGACCTTTTCATCTGCCTTCACCTAATCTGATGATGCAAATCCACCCACACAAACACGTCCTATCCCCATGGTTTAATAAAACCACCTTTTTGCACTGAAGATGCCTCAAGAATTACTTCTTGTCCATCGGCTCCAAATTCCAACTTCAAACCACATCAGTAGCTGTATGAGAAAAACTAACAAGAGGGTAAGCTAGGGAATAATAGAGGAGAGTAGCTATTTCATAGAATGGTCTGTAAAGACTTCTCTGATGAGATGGCATTTCTTTCAAACTTGACAATCGGACTATAATCATGGTAAATTCTGTTCCATGCTTAGAATCTGAACATTTTCGCTATAAGATACAGTGCAATAATGACAAATTTCTTCAACCAAACCAGAGTTACATGCCTCATATCCTTCTAAAAGCACAAAGATTCCCTGGACACAAAAAGTTCATGTAAAAGAAGATAAATGAGTAGACTCTGGTGCACTGTCTTCTAGTTTTATGAAATTCCAAGCTCCCTGTAAAAAGCTTACAGAAATACGCAGTTCACTGGGTTCAGTGCTTGGCAAGGCTGCACATGGCACTTAATCCCAGCCAAAGCACTACTTGTACATTCCAGTCTACAAGAGAAATAAATTTCAGCATTCAATTATCAGCTCTAGTCACAGTGAATAGAGAAAGGGAAAGACATACTTTGCCAGTGTGAAAATAAACTGAGTCTCAAGCAGGTTAGCTGCTTTAATAAGTTTTCATAAAGTATTACATGCTTTGGCCAATGGGATAGCCAAATGTGTATAATTATATAGTGGTTTCTAAGTTTTCAATGGTTGTAATCTGCTCAATTTTGGAAATTTTCCTTTATTAAACAAACTATAGGTGTTTACCTTGGAAAGATCACAAGATGCAGAAAAGTAAAAGAAAAATAAGTCAAAAAATGACTGCAGAGGTAGATCAAAGGTAGTAATGGCCCCAGGTTGTCACTCCTCCCTGTATCTACTATGTTAGCCTGTAGTTTTGTAGTGCTTTCCTATTCTGTGCTACGTCATTTGACCTGCTTTCGGCCAATGAGATTATGACAAGTGTAATACAAGCAAAGGCAAGAAAGGCACTTGCATGATTGAATTCACATGCTCAGACACTCTGCCACCATGATCAGGACATGCCCATGCTAGCCCTCTTGTGCCAGGAAGAAGAAAGACACAGGGACCAGCGCAGAGTTGCCCCAGTTATCCTAGTTAAAGTCATCCTAGAAGACACATACTTGTATCATCCTAGAAGACACATACTAGCCAAGATCAGCAGAGCCACAAACCCAACCTTCAGCTGACAGTAAACTTGAGATATGCCCAATCCAGGCCTGATCATCTGAATTCTGCTGATTTGGAAGCTAAAAAAGCACTTGCCATTGTATCCTCTGAAACAATCTTTATTAGGGAGAATTGTTATGATAATCAATTTCTGATATGCTGACCACCATGGAACAGAACAATTTAAGATTGGTCTAATTTTACTTTCACTTTTTGTCCAATTCATGGACTTTTAAAATTTTTTTTAATGTTTTATTTATTTTTGATACAGAGAGAGACAGAGCATGAGAGGGGGAGGGGCAGAGAGAGAGGAACACACAGAATCTGAAGCAGGCTCCAGGCTCTGAGGTGTCAGCATAGAGCCCGACGCAGGGTTCAAACCCATGAACGAGAGATCATGACATGAGCTGACGTCGGAGGCTTTAATCAACAGAGCCACCCAGACGCCCCCAATTCACGGACTTTTTAAAGGTTAAAGATAACTACCTTCAGCAGCATAGAGCACTGTGCGTTCTAGTTTCCATGATTTAATCATCACATTAGGCTAGAAGAGATATTAGCAGAGAAAAATCCAACTGTAGTCCTGACAGTAATGTTTACTAGGGTAAAATCAGCAATTTCTGATTTGCCATTCAGGTAATCAGCAAAGAAAATCTCAGGGAGCTGGGAAGAGTAGAGTAGACTATATTATCAAGTCAGGAGAGTAAAATTAGCTAGATGTAAGTAGTGAACCTGAAAATAGGGTTGGGCTGAGGGAAGGTATTCCAAAAGGAAGTAACACTTAGGGCTTTTGCCATGCAAGCAACTATAGCCAACTGAGGTAAACAAAAGGCCTTATTGGAAAGACTCTGGGTAGCTCACGGAATCAAAAAGAAAGACAACACAGCAAGTTTAAATAATGATAGAAAAGGGGTACCCTTAGAGAGCTCAGTAATACTAATATGTCTCTTCTGGATGCTTCCTCTACAGCAAGTCAGTTTAACCACCTTTAGCTTAAGTTGTTACTCAGCTCAGAGTTAAAAACCTGGCAAAGATTATTCAAATGGCCTCAGGTTATACACGCCCCTCCCCCACTTATTGAACAGGGGAAGGGGAGCTAGACACTGTGATTGACAGTGTTAAAAAGGAAAAAAACGAACAAAAGGAGTCATTTCCCCCCATGACAGCAAACCAAGACTTCACTACAGTTTCAATTTACCCCAGGAATGTAACCTTTTAACAGTCAGTCAATCTGAATTTTGGTTGAATATTATTGTTTAACAACAGCCACCCCAGATCCATGGAATGAGTAGAAGGAATATCTATAACTAAGGGGGAACTGTTTCAGGACAGGCAAGAGCAATAAATGTCTACTAGAAACAAGAAGAGCAAGTGTGAATGTTCTGGTTTATATCAGGCAATAAAGGGAATTAGTCTACCTACTTTGGATTGGTCCCTGGAGGAGAAGGGAAATGGTCTGTTTGCATCAAGAGACAGATGTTCCCCAAAAGGTCTCTCTATCTAAGCAAAGGCTGGTCTTCTATTGCCCTGAAGGAGTTTAGCAGCTGGGAGGTGTCCTTGCCATGAAATTGTGATTGCTTCCCAGCATGGCTTCCAGAGAGTCCTGGAAAACAATCTAGTAAAAATAGCTACTCCAACGCATATAGATCTGAGACCAATGGCAGTGGGGGCCGTATGACTGACTCAGACAGGTAGAAATGAATCTGACCATAATTCCTAAGTAGAAATTCTGAATACCCCATTTTCTTGTTCTAAACAAGGTAGATTAAAGTATAATATGATAAGAAGTAAATTTAAGGCTTCAGTTGGGAAAAATTGTACTTCTCACATGTGCTAAATTGACCCTTGTGTCATGCAAATTTCTCCTGCCAAATTTTTCCTGAAGTAACCTAACAGGGATAAGTGATCAGCTAAACCCCCCTACCACATCTGCAGGGCTCAGGGCAAGAGTATAAATGGAGACTTATACTCCACAGTTCTAGAAATATAAAAAGATTTAAACTAAGCTGTTAAGTAAAATAAGTTCTACTTTTCTACCTTGACAAATACTCCTGCAAAATAACCTGGGAAGTCAGGTTTAAACTTCAAATTCTCTGGCAATTTAGGGTGCTGGGCCCAAATACAGAGTGTGTGGAGAGCCCACCCCAAGCCTCTGGCCTGAGGCATGCTCCAATTTTCTTCCTACCTCAGCTCCATCCCACACTTCAAAGGCCTTCATGAACACACATGCACAAATCCCAGCTCACCATCAATGCCCCACATCCTCCATCAGCCTTCCACTGGCCACATTGGGGAGCAGGGGTATGTGCACCAGTGAGTTTGTCTCCTCTTATAATGACAGTCCCTAGTAAAGGGTCTGTTAAAGTGAGCCCTGTGTTATAACACCAAGATTTCCCCACAGTGAAAGACTGTTGCCTCATTTTATGGGAGTGCAGTGGGCAGATTGTAGTTTATTAGCCCCTTTAGGATTGCTTCAACTGCAGAAAGCTGACTCACCAAGGTCATGTTCATTCTTGGGCAACCCACATTCAGTGACTGATTGATGTGACACCATAAAGGCCTGCCCTCCCTGGGCCAGCTTGGGCCAACTGAGAAGGGCCATTCCAGCTCCAGAGCTCCCACACAGTTAGCCAAGACATTTGCTGAACCCGTGACACAGTTCGACTTCTCTCTCTCTCCCCACTCCTGCTTCCTTCCATGAGCTTCCCCAGGTGTCCATCTCAAGGGCATTCCTTTCTACACATGCTACATGCTGAAGTCCTCAGAGTCTGCTTCCTGCAGAATCTAATCTGAGCATCCAGAGATACTGGAAGCAGCTTCACTGCTGTTTGAGCAGGAATCTAGAATGCTGTGCTCCAAAAAAGGCAGAGCATGGGCTCAGGTGGGCACATTCTCTTCATCCTACACTGGGTAGTCTACCAGAGTGTGTGCTTTAAAGAATGGGACCTAACTGAGGGGTCGACTTGACTGGATCTAAGGTCTAATTGGCTACACTGCTTTTTAAAGGTCCTCAATGGTTTCCCCCCTTATGCCATCTACAATAGTTTCCTATGCCTGCTGTAACCAATTGCCACAAACATATGGCTTAAAACAACAAAAATTTATTATGGTACAATTTTGGAGACCAGAGGTCTAAAATCAGGTCTTAGAGTGCTAAAATCAAGGTGTCAACAGGGCAATGCCCCTTCTGGAAACTCCAGGGGAGAATCATTTCCTTGTATTTTCTAGCTTCTAAAAGGTGTCAGATTTGCTGGCTCATGGTTCCTTCCTCCAACTTCAAAACCAGCCATGTAAGATCTTCAAATATTTCTCAGACTCTGTCACTCTTTCCTCTCTAAGGACATGTGTGATTACATTTAAATATAAATGCCCAAATAATATAGGAGAATCTCATTTCAAGATACTTAATTTAATCTGCAAAGTCTCTTTTACCACTTATGGTAACATAGCCACAGGTTTCAGGGATTAGGACACAGATATTTTGGGAGGACATGATCCTGCCTACCACATCATGGTAGAGTGGAAAGTCTAAATTTTAGCTAATGTTTTGAGGTTAACTCCAAATCCCAATACCTCAGTGAATCACCCAATAATTGTGATCATCTTCTTATGGCTTGAGGTGAAGACCACACCATGATATTTTTTAAAAAATCCTTCAAAGAATTATCTTTATTTCCTGTCTCTGATTATTTCCATTTTATTTAATCTTGCATCCACTCCAGTGAGGTGCTCAACCTGATCTCTCCACCATTACTAATTATACAAAGGTAACCAGTGATCTCTGCATTTCTAAATTCAATAGTCCTCCTCAGTCCTTATGGTATTTGATGTATCAACAGCCTTTCACACAACTGGTCACTTTCTCCTCTTTCTTGCTATCCCATTCTACTTTCTTTACTTTGTGTAGTATCTTCTGGTTTTTTCTCTTACCGTTCTGTACTCTCCTTCTCAGTCTTGTTTGACTACCCCTTCTTATCTCCCTATAATCCTAACCTCAGAATGTCCCTGATATCTTCCCTGTTTGGGGCTGAATTGTATTCTGTAAAATTTGTATGCTAAAGGAGCCCTAATCCCCAGTACCTTAGAATGCAACTGTTTTGAAGTTAGCGTCCTTGAAGAGGCAATTAAGGTAAATGAGGTCATAAGGAAAGAGACTCCGAGAGGTTCACACACAGTGAGAAAAGGCCATATAAGGACACAGAGAGCAGGTGCCATCTTTATGCCAAAGAGAGAGGCCTCAGGAGAAACCATGACTGTGGGCGCCCTGATCTTGGACCTCCAGCCTCCATAGCTATGAAAAATAAAATTCTGTTTAAGCCACCCAGTCTGTGAGATTTTGTTATGGCAATGCTAGCAGACTAATATACCATATTTGGATCCTTTCCCTTTTTTATCCACACACACTCCCTTGGAAATCTCATCCAAGAAGTTTCAAAATGTCATCTATATACTAGGAACTCCCTAATTTATACCTCCAGCTCTGACCTTTCTTAAATCCAAACTCATATATGCAACCACCTCCTCTCCTTGAATTCCCCATGGGGAGTAATAAATAGGCTTATTTAATATGCAGTTTATTTAATGCTATTATGTGATAGGTGGAAAGTTGGGCTCTGGATAGACCTCCTCAAACCTTCCCTTCTCTTACCCACTTCCCCAGCTCAGTAAATGGCGAACACAATTCTTCCAGTTTCTCAGCTCAAACACCTTGGGACTGTCCATGATTCCTCACCTCTCTCACACCCCATGTCATATCCATCCATCAGCAAATTCTGTCAAGTCCAGTTTTGGAATGTATCCAGTATCAAACACTTCTCATCAGCTCTACTGTTAAGACTCAAGTCCAAGCCACAATCATCTTTCTTCTGGATTCCTGCAATAAACTCCTACCTGGTCTGTGCTTAAACCCTTGTCATCCTAAAAACTATTGCTAATACTGTGGCCAGAATAATTTCTTTTAGCCATGAGATTCTTCTGCTCAAAACTCTCCAGTAAGTTCCCATCAAATGCAAAGCACATAGCAAAGACCTTCACGTTCCTATGTGCTCTAACATCCTGTTAGCTCCCTAACCATTCTCCTCCTCTGTCACCGTGCTTGCCACACTGGCCTTCCCCATACTTCTGAATGCTCCAGAAATGCTCCCACCATAGGGCCCATGTATTTGCTGTCTTCTCCATATTTTTCTTACAAATAGTGACATGGCTCATGTCCTCACCTTCTTCAGATATTTATTCAAATGAGAACTTCTCAATAAGGTCACCCCTGTTTATGCTGACTGAAATTACAACCCCAGACATTTCCTATACCCCTTATTTTTTTTCTCTTTGGTATTTATGAACTTTAGTATCTTAATTATTTATTGTGTTCATTTTCTGGCTGTTGCACTAGAATGTAGCTCCCTGATGGCCAGAATTGGAGTCAGTGTTTCCATTCTTCACAACGAGATTGCCTGGCATCTGGACACCACTAAATACCTAATGGCTGAGTTAGTTAAGTGAATGTTCTACAGGTGAAGGGGAAGAGCTCGGCACTGCTGGATAGGAAGGGAAGGGATGGGGTCTTCATTTAAGGTTCCCCCAGAGGAGAGCCTAGACTAAGGACTTGGTTCCAGTTGGTTTATTTGGAAGCTACTTTTAAGAAACAGGAGTGAGGGAGGAAGGAGAGTCAGAACACTGAAGAAGGAAGGCCATTATATGTTGCATTATTAGAGTCTCTGCTATTGGCAGAAAGAGAGGATTCTGCCAGAAATCCTGAGAAGCACAGATGGAAGGCCTCCCAGAACTGATCACCCAAAGGATAAGCGACTGGAGCATTTTTCCACTGGCTCTCATCTCCTTTCAGTCAGGGCTCCCTCTGACGTGAATATCTCCCCTGTTTATGCACCTTTGGGCTATGCAATGGCCAGCCAGATAGAAGACTCCTGTGTTGGAGAAGGCCCTCGGGCAGAATGCAGGCAAACAGTGGCAAGCACTTATTGGAAGGTTCTGGCAGGGAAAGAAGAGTGTGACCTTTCGAGATCTGTCTACCACAGCTGGGATTGAAATCAGAAGAGAACTGAGTAAATGTAACACAGACACCAAGGGCCTCTGTTTCAGATGAAGACAAGCATAAGAAATGTTAATACTTGTGACTATCACTGAATGAAGATTTCACATTTTGCCATAATGCACACAACAATAATACTCCCAATTATTCTGTTCATACTGCACTTTCACCCATATTTGTGTTTCCCAATTTCCCCATGAAACAACTATTATCATTATTTTTCAAGGCTAACAAAGGGGAAGGAAGAATAATATTTCTTATAAAGCTACTAATGTAGCAATCAGAGATAAAAAGATAAAGATTTAAATTAAAACAATCAGAGACAGTTTTGCCCAGCAAATTGGCAAAGTTGTTCTCAGAAACATATTCCCCAGTGTCAGTGTGAATACAATGAAATGGCACTGTTCTATATGAAGAAGGGAAAACTCACACATCTCTTCTGGAGGAGACGTTGAAAATATGTACCAAACGTCATTTAAAAAAAAAGTTATTCATTGCAAATTGCTAAAGCCACTCTGGAGAACAGTATGAAAATTCCTCAAAAAACTAAAAATAGAATTATCCTACAATCCCACAATCGCACTACTAGGTATTTACCCAAAGGATACAAAAATGCACATTCAAAGGGGGACAAGCATACCAATGTCTATAGCAGCATTATCAACAATACCCAAACTGTGGAGAGAACCCAAATGTCCATCGATTGATGAATGGATAAAGAAGATGTGGGAGATAGAGATAGAGACAGAGGCAGAGATAGAGACAGAGATAGAGATAGAGATAGAGATAGAGATAGGGACAGAGATAGATATATAGATACATAGATATATAGATCATGGAATATTACTTGGCCATCAAAAAGAATGAAGTCTTGCTATTTACAACAACATGGATGGAACTAGAGTGTATTATGTTAAGTGAAATAAGTCAGTCACAGAAAGACAAATTCCATGTGGTTTCACTCATGAGTGCAATTTAAGAAACAAAACAGATTAAGGGAAGGAGCAGGGAAGAGGAGAGAGGAAAACAAACCACAAGAGACTCTTAATGATAGAGAACAAATATGGGTTGACAGAGGGAGGTGGGTGGGAGATGGGCTAGATGGGGGATGGGCACTAAGGAGGGCACTTGTGATGAGCCCCAGCTGTTGCATGTAAGTGATAAATCACTGAATTCTATTCCTAAAACCAATATTGCATTGCATGTTAACTAAAATTTAAATTTAAAAAATAAAATATTGTGACCACATGTAAAAAAATAAACAGAAAATAAAATGCACCATCTGTTTCCTTAAAAAAACCAACAAAAACAAAGTCACTCATGATCCTTGACCCAGTGATTCCATCAAGGTAAATAGAAAATGTATATATATCATATATTTGATATTCAGTATAGTCTTATTTTTAATAAAAAATAATTAGAAACAACTGAAATGCTCAAAAACAGGATAGCAAAACATATATATGGTGTATCCATATGTTCTCATCCTTTGGATACTTTAAAATTCATGTTTTTGAAGAATACTTTAGTTTAGGTGACAAAGCATCTTTTAAAACTATTTATCCATCATACTATAAATTTAGCTTAGGTATAAACATATACACATATACACCTATACTATATACAAATATGGTGATCAGTATATTTACATATGTGCTAATATATCTAATAGAAAAAACTCAAGAATAATGTAAAAGAAAATATTAATAGTGGGTAATTTTGAGTAGCTAGTTATCTGAGTAGTCAATAATTCAAAGTACTTTTTAAATATTATTTGTATACTGTTCAGTGTTTAAATTTTCAGACATAAATTGAGAAATAATTTTTTTAATATATAAGAAAATCAGTAACAGCTTTCTTTGTTTAAGGAAAGAGGACTGCTAAATATTCCAAAGATAAATAAAATACCAAAATAATCCATATTCCTTTAATTTGGACCTCTTGCATTTTTAGTAAGCTGTTTTGCTATATATGGAAAGATTAAGGACTAGCCTTCCTCTGCCCAAACTAGAATTTTAAATAAATCAGTATTAAGGAGGTAAAGTGATCTATTGAGTTCTTTTGGGGAAAAAAACCATAGATTTTATTGATTATGAAAACTCTTAAGAGCAAATGAAAAGCAAGGCAGCAAACTTTATATTTAGTACAGATTCTTGACTCTAGCTATAATATAGTTATCCAAGCTACTTCACTTGGGCAAGATCACAAAGGAGTCTGCAAAATGCCTCAAGGTCAGGCAGGGTCACTGAACCAGTCTGGGTTATAGAATAGCAGCCAGCCTGAAGCAAAATTTGGAAACCAACAGATTCTGTCTTCCGCACTATATGTGCCACACACATGTGCACAAACTGATCCTTCTTTGGAGTTCTTCCTTCCACTCTGTGCCTGTAAAGCACCTCGTCCAGTGTCTGCGCACTGGACACTCACTCAGCTTCAGAATTGACCCATTATAGTTCATGCTGCCTTCCCAGTAAGAGCTCGACCCATGTGACTTTTGCCACTCTTCCCCTTGTCTGTCCCCAGTTTCCAACCAATCTGGAGAATCACTTTGCCCTGACCAACGTTGCACATGTTAGCTACTATAAGAATAGTTAAGCAGCATTTTGTTGGAGTTTGGAGAAGCAGTAAAAGGGGAAGAGGAGGCAAGAAGTGGCACAGAGCCTAGAATCTGAGATGATGAGAACACCCAAAGCACTGCATGGAAATGGAAGGTCGAGTCAACAGGCCATCTGCTGTCCCTTTCCATGACACCGTGTCTTCAGTAACGTCGGCAACTCACACAAATTCTCACATGGTCCTCACTGGGAGCAACTAGTGAGGAACAGGATCAGAATTCTCAAAATGACTAAACAAGCAATTTTCTGAACTTCTTCAGCAAAATGAGAGTCTCTGAAACAAAAAAAAAATAAAGAAAAAAGAAAAACTGACTGCTCCCTGGGAGCTCTATGTGCTGCTCAGTCTCTTGATCTGCCGCCCCGGGTGGGAAGGGGCTCTAGTTGGTTTCACATGATTCTCAAAGGCATATGACACATGAGCTATAGATGCTGTTGAAATATGAGACATCAGTGCCATCCCATTGTCTCAAAATATGGCCGAGATAATGGGTTCCCATTGGATCAGACATTTCCTACAAAAGCTACTGAATGAAAGCAATCAGGTCATGGGTTTCCTTCCTTCTCATCATTTCCCTTAGGTCTTCCAGGGCCAGAAGCTCTACCAGGATGTATCCCAGCAAATGTATGGCAGAAATGTGAGCCCAGGGCAAGCTGATTAATACTTGTTGCCAAGGATACTTTAGATAATTTGAAAGTAAGAAGGGGTGTTATGTTGCATTTTCCTGTAACAAGGAAGTTACAGGAAACAATCACTCAACTTGCTGTTTGGTTCAAAGAAAGGGCACACCAATATTTTTAACTCTTTCCTAGTCAGCTGCCTTTTCTCCATCTCCCCTCTCCCGTCAACTCAAAATTTATCATTTTCTTGAATCTCTCAATCCAAACGTCACCTCCTTTAACTCACCAATAACTCACTGGCACATAAGTAACAGCGTTTACATATGTGTGTCTCTACTTCTTCAAAATGCCTTTTTGTTATATCAAAGATATGGTCTTTGAGCTTGGAACTTAGGGAATATTTATTATTACTTGTTGAATAAAGAAAAGGTCCCTTTCCCCTGTTAGGGACTTTGCCCTTCCCCTGGAATTCTTTGCCCACAGCTTTCTGGATGTCTAGCACAGTCTTATCCCCAGGGCTTTGACTCAGCTGTAGCTTTTTATTAATATTTCTTTTCTCTAAAGAAGACCTCTGCCCCAGCCACTCTCTTAGGCAACATCTTATTGATTTTCTTCCTAGCAAAGGTCATAATCTGTATTTATCTTATTTCTTTCTGTACTCTTTCATTAATGTCTGTTTTATAAATTATCTGAGAGCAGGAACCTTGCAAGTGCTATTTACAGCTTCCTCCTTAACACCTAGAACATAGAAAGGCATCAGATTTTTGTGGAAAAGGTAATTACCAGGTCTGGGTTGGACAGCAGAGTTCTCTATTGGAAGTTTCTGCCCAAGACATAAACTGAGAAATACCAGATACCCAGCCGGTAGTTTCTCCACGTGAATGTTTTTGCTTATGTGCTAGGTCTGCACTTACTTGTTAGGCCTACGAGGTGTGACACTTGATACAACAGCATAAATCTCATTAGCCTATCTGTGCAAATGTCTCTACACAGTGAACCACAGCAGACTTGTTGGCCGAGGTCCAAATTTGTGTTAGGACTCTCTACCAGGCAAGTGGTACAGAGCTGAAAACAGTGCTGAAGAGTTTCCTTTTAGACACACAGAATTCCAAGGAGCCTTTGGTTCACTTTGTTTTCATATATCCAACTTTTTATTTTGGCAGGGGTTCAGGGGAACAGTTAGGATTTGTTTATTCCATCAAAACTGTCTGTAAGTCTTAAATTAAAATGTATTTAATCTTGTTCTAAACTTCCACAAGAGCAGCAATGTTTTTAGGAATGAAACTTACATCTATCTACATGTCCGGATAACACATTAAGTATTTGAATAAATTTGCCTGTAAGTCTCTGCATGTGCACAAAGGAGCCTTAGAAAATCTAGAAAAGTACACCATTTTTTTGTGTGTGGAAATTTTAATTTATCTTGTTCTAAATGTTTTGATGCTTTCTAATAATGGCCTATCTTATCTTAATGACACAAACTTCTAGATAATGTCATCATGAAAACTGACACTCCTTACTTAAATTCTCTTTAGGACAAAGTTATGGCTTTGTTCATTTTCCTTAAGAATATAACATTTCAGAGAACATTTTTTCCCATGAAAATATCTTCCTGTTTCTATTTTGTATATACTTGTTGAACAGCCCATTTCAATTTTCTGTCAAAAGCTACTGTGGAAAACATATATATTGTGACCAAACAACAATGTTATTTAGTTTATTTTAATTTTTGTATGCAAATGTCACAAAGTCAGTCAAGAGAAATACATTTGTATTTTTTCTATAAACCATTATCTGCTTAAAAGTAAAAAGCAAAAAAAAAAGTAAAAAGCAATTATTTGCAGGGAGATGAAAAGCCAAGTAATCTAATATAAAATAAAATTTTATGTTTAATTGGTCAATAAACATTCTAAATCAAGTAGGCATTTTTTATCAATGTATTTTGTTAATTGAATTCAGTATTCTTTTTTTTTTTAATGTTTTATATATTTTTGAGAGAGAGAGAGACAGCATGAACAGGGGAGGAGCAGAGAGAGAGGGAGACACAGAATCCGAAACGGGCTCCAGACCCTGAGCTAGCTGTCAGCACAGAGCTGGACGCGGGGTTTGAACCCACAAACCGTGAGATCATGACCTGAGCTGAAGTCGGCCGCTTAACTGACTGAGCCATGCAGGTGCCCCTGAATTCAGTATTCTTATCAAAACCAGTTTATAAGTCTACTCACCAACGAGAGAGAGATCATCAATGATAAAGTCTCTCAACCACCCTTCTTGCTACATCTCAGCCTTCTCAGTAAAGCAAAGCCTCCCCAACCTGGCATCCGTGGGTCCTCAAAGTACTGTACCAGGGTCCCCTCTCCACTTCTTCCCGCACTGTATTTTCTAGGCACCATAGACTAGTCTCCACCCTCAGATCACTGGCACGGACATTCAGACTTCTGCGCTTTTCTGCATTATGCTTTGTCTTTATAATTTCCAACTATCCAGCCCAGAAACCAATAAATTCCTCTGTGTCCCCATACGATTTGATGTATCTGCTTATCAAATTAATTGCTCGCATGTCTGTCTCCCTATCTTCCAGCTCCCCAACTCCTCTGGAATAGCAATCACTTAGTTTTTGTATTTCTAGTAACAGAGCATCATGCTAGCATATTCTGACCAATGAAGCACTCAAAAGTTGTCTGATTTTTGTTAATTGTTTAAATCTGCATTATATGTTTCTGCTTTGGTCTGATTTTGCTAACTACTGCCCCAAAAAGTTATAACTAATAAAAATACTATCTGTTAATTCTTGGAAGACTTGAATAATGGTCAGAGAAAACTATAGAATTTATATTGCTATGTATTTTAAAAGATCCTTATTGACTGACTGCTATGTCATTTTATTCAGGTGAATTGTTTAATTGAATATCTTCCATCTTCTATTTAAAACAGAGGAGAAATTATGTGCATTATTCTTATAACTAGGAAAAAATATTAAAAGCCCTTACTCCTTAATAATTCTTACTAAATTAAATAGTTCATATTATGTGATTAATTCCCTAAACTGGGAAATCAAGTGAAGTTGAGTGTGTTTGCCGAAAGATCTGATGAAAACATTTTTTAAAAGGATAAATTTACACCAAGAAATTATGCATCTATTATTCACAATCTATGATTCATATCAAAGCAAAATCATAGATTGCATTAACTGTCAATCTTCTAACATAAATTACATTTCTACCTTTGTGGAAAATGAAAATTTTGTCTTTCCAGTACAAAAAGAAAATTGCATACAATTTAGTTCTTTTTGCTATAGTCAGATCTATTAATATGGAGAGAAGTGACTTTTTATGGTCATTCCTTCATCTTCAGTTTCAGTGGGATATAAAGACACTGGTGGGAACACTGGGTCTCAGGGCTTAGCTTAGTGTCACAGGAAGTGAGTTCTCTGAGGCCAGGCAGACTGCCTTTGCACCAGTGTAGTT
The DNA here is from genome assembly GCF_006229205.1 of Suricata suricatta. Classification (NCBI taxonomy): domain Eukaryota; kingdom Metazoa; phylum Chordata; class Mammalia; order Carnivora; family Herpestidae; genus Suricata; species Suricata suricatta. Next base: position 19,539,558 of record NC_043704.1, read on the forward strand.
AGAATGATAGGTCACTCTCACTAGAACTATCATTGCTATGTGTTTTCCAGCATTAGTATGTTCACTAGACACACAAAATATTAAAACATCTATTTTTTATACGTATGAATGTGTACTAAGATTTATTTTTCTTTTTTTTAATGTTTTTTATTTATTTTTGAGAAACAGAGAGGGACAGTGCAAGTAGGGAAGGGTCAGGTTCCAGCCTGGAAGACGGGTTCCACGCTCTGAGCTAGCTGTCAGCACAGAGCCTGACGCGAGGTTCAAACCCACAAACCATAGATCATGACCTGAGCCGAAGTCAGCCGCTTAAACAACTGAGCCACCCAGGTGCCCGTAAGATTTACTTTTCTAAATGTCTATTAAAAGAATACGTTGAACAACTCCCCCAACCTCTGAAAACTCTCCTACTGTGACACTGTGTACATCCCTAAATTAAAGCCAATCTTTAAATTCCAACAAATGTAGGAATGAAATAATTTCAGGTAGAGTTAGCAGAAGAATGGGTAGGAAGTCAAAACTGAAGTTTGGATGATGGAAAAAATTCTGTCTCAGAAATCTTACAATTCATTACTATTTAAGAAGAAAATAAAAATTCAAAGCATTCTGCATGCTACAAAGGAATTAGCTATATATTTTTTGTCAATATCAAGAAAGGGGCAAAGATTCTGTGAAGGATGGAAGAAAGAACACTAACATCTGTGGACGTGTTTTCTCCAAAAGATTTACCTATTCAATGTTTCAATTCCTCGTTAATACATCCCATGTCATGTATTGAAAGAATAACATTTTCAAATTATTTGAAGAATGGAGCAGCAAATATATTTCAATTTTTCCACTGCAGAATAAGAAAAGTATATGTTCTCTACTGGGACACCAGAAGGACTGGTCTGATTTTCAGAACTCACACTGCTTAGCCATAAAAAAGAATGAAATCTTGCCATTTGCAATGATGTGGATGGAGCCAGAGAGAATTACGCTAAGCAAAATAAGTCATTCAGAGAAAGACAAATACCATGTGATTTCACTCATATGTGGAATTTAAGAAATAAAACAAAGGAGCAAAGAGAAAAGGAGAGAGAAAGAGACAAACCAAGAAACAGACTCTTAACAATAGAGAACAAACTTGGAGCACCTGGATGGCTCAGTTGGTTGAGCATCCAACTTGGGCTCAGGTCTGATCTCACAGCCTGTGGGTTCAAGCCCCACATCGGGTTCTGTGCTGACAATTCAGAGCCTACAGCCTGCCTCAGATTCTATGTGTGTGTCTCTTTCTGCCTCCCCCTACTCTCTCTCTCTCTCTCTCAAAAATAAAGATTAAAAAAAAAAAACCAAAGAGAGATCAAACCGATGGTTACCAGAAGGGAGGTGAGTAGGGGGCGGATAAAATAGGTGATGAGAATTAAGGAGGGCCCATGTTGTGAGGAGCACTGGGTGTTGTATGAAAGTGCTGAATCACTGAATTTTATACCTGAAACCTATGACACTGTATATTAACTAACTAGAATTTAAATTTAAAAAAATTTTAAATAAAACTTTTAGAAATTAATAAAAATTTTGAAAACTAAAAACATTTGTAATATTCAATAATCTGATTAGCTTAAATTTCTTTTAGACCAGTTTTTATAGGAAACAACATTTGAGAAGAGTGGTAAAGAAATAAGGCATGAAAGAATAAAGTAGCAATTTTTACTGTTAGTGTATAGTAGTTCTTAAACTCTCAAAGAATGGAAAATGGCAAAAGAAAAATCTACTTTAGAGTGAGGTCATAATGATATGCAGAATGTTACCAAATTGGATTCTGCTTATTAAAGTTTTAAGACTATAATCCTGTGGACTTTCTCAGAAGCAGAATTCAGCATATGATGGTTGTTTCATATTATTTGTACATATATCAATGTGTAAAGACATCAAAGCAAAATCTGAAAATAAATAGCAAAGTGTAAGAATACACCAATGTCTGACAGGATCTTTTTCCCATTATAGAAACTATATGACATCCATAACCTATTTAGAGAGTTATTTAAGCAAAAATTATACAGACATGCGCATATACATACACACACTCACATACACACACTCACACATACACACACAGACACACTCACACACGCACACTCACACATACACATGCACACATACCACTATTCTTTTCAAAAATTGTTTTATATTCTAGGGGCACCTGGCTGGCTCAGTTGGTAAGAGCATGCAACTCATGATCTCAGGGGTCATGAGTTTGAGCCCTGTATTTTGTGTAGAGATTAGTTAAAAATAAAGTCTTTAAAAATTTTTAAAAACTAAAAAAAAAAATTTGTCTTCGATTCTAAAGTTTCTCAAGATCAAAATACTATACAATGTTACTGCCCTTTCCTCTAGAGACTAGATAGTAAGACAGTTCAGAGTATGGATTTTGAAGCTAAAATACTCAAGTTTAAATCCTGACTCTCCCATTCAATTGGTATGAACTTGGGAAATTTACTTAATGTCTCTATTTCTCATATGCGAAATGAGGAAATTATCTATTCCATGTAGTTAAGAATTAACTTTGAAATATGAAAAAAGTAGTCCATAAATATGAATATTGTTGTAATAACAGTAACCCATTTAGTTCCCACTCTGAAATACTGTTAGAAATTTAAAAATTTTCATTAATGATGTAAAAAAGCCATAACTGGTTTATTCTCTTTTTCCAGATACTACTTATAAGTAGTATCACAAATGATGGGCTTTCTCTAAGCAAGCTTTGATTTGTTATTTTCTACGTTCAATGTTAGCTAATTCATTCATTTAATTAGTTATTTAGACAGGGAAAAATCCCAGCAAATAAAATTTAAATATGTTCAATATTAATAAATCTCTACTATCCACACATGAATCAAATTATTTTAAGACATAAGTTCTTTCTAAAATTGCTACACTATAATTACTAAACTTTAGATTAAAATATGTTATCATTCTTTCACAACTTATCAGTTATTCATATGTTGGATAATGTCTTCCTAAGGCAGAAGAAGAATTATAGGATGGGTCTGGATTACATAGTTAATCAATACTTCAGTTTTGTTTTGGTTTTTAAATCAATCATTTTAAGATATGGTGATGTCTAAATTCTATTTGCAGTAGAAAATACTGGTTCTAAGTGGACTATGAAAAGTCAAACATATACATATATTTCAATCTCTAGACAACCACTATATATATATAAAGAAATTATATAAAAATATAGTTGAAACTAGAAATGAACAACAGGTGGAAAGCTGGAAATTTTATAAGCATGTGCAAACTAAGCCAACACACTCTTAAAAAAAAACAATGAGTCAAAGAAAAAATAAAAACTGGAAATAAAAAAAATCTCCAAACAAATGAAAATAGAAACATAGCACACCCAAACTGATAGTATGCTATAAAAGCACTGGGATACCTGGGTGGCTCAGTTGGTTAAGCGTCTGACTTCAGCACAGGTCATGATCTCGTGGTTCCTAAGTTCGGGCCCCGCCTCAGGTTCTGTGCTGACAGCTCAGACCCTACAGATTGCTTCGGATTTTATATCTCCCTTTCTCTCTGCCCCCCCCGCCACTCACACTCTGTCTCTCTCAAAAATAAACGTTAAAAATTTTTTTTAATTCTGAAAGTTCATAGTGATAAATGCATCTATTGGGAAAATAGAAAGATCTCAAATAAACAACATAACTTTACACCACAAGGAACTAAAAAAAAAAAAAGAACAAACTCAGACCGAAGTTAGCCGAAGAAAGGAAATAAAAGTCAGAACATAAATAAATGAAATATTGGGACACTGGTTCACTCAGTGAGTTGAGTATCCGACTTCAGCTCATGATGGTTAATGGGTTCAAGCCCCGGTCAGGCTCTGTGCTGATAGTTCAGAGCCTGCAGCCTGCTTCAGGTTCTGTGTGCCTCTCTCTGCCCCTCCCCAACTCGTGCTCTGTCTCTCTGTCTTGGTCTCTCAAAAATAAATAAATGTTAAAAAAAATTAATAAATGAAATGAGATCAGAAAACAAAATTAATAAAACTAAGACCTAGGTGTTTTGAAAAGATAAACAAAGTCAACAAATTTTTAGCTAGACTGAGAATAAAAGAAGACTCAAAAGAAAAACATTAAAAATGAAAGATGAGACAAAAAATGACACCACAGAAATACACAGCATCTTAAGAGAGCATTTATTATGTACCATTGTGTCAACAAACTGGATAACCTAGAAGAAATAGACAAATTCCTAGAAATATAGAGTATACCAAGAGTGAATCATGAAGAAATAAAAATCTGATCAGACCAATAATGATCAGAGATTGAATCAATAATCAAATACCTCCCCTAATAGAGAAACCCAGGACCAGAGCACTTCACCAATAAATTCTACCAAACATCTAAAGAAAAATGAATGCAAGTTCTTCTCAAACTCTTGCAAAAAACTAAAAAGGAAGAAACATTTCCAAATTTATTTTATGAGGTGAGCATTACCCTGATGCCAAAGCCAGACAAGTACACTAAAAGACAACTATAGATGAATATTCTTGATAAACATAGATGCAAAAATGCTCAACAAAATATTAGCAAACTGAATTCAGCAGTACATTAAAAGGATTATACAGTATGATCATGTGGGATTTATCCCTGGAATGCAAGAATGGTTCAAAATATGCAAATCAATAAATATGATTCACTACATTAATAGAATGAAAGATAAAATCATATAATCATCTAAGTAAATGCAATAAAGGATTTGAAAATATTTATCCTTTCATAATGAAAACTTAAAACAAACTAGGTATAGAAGGAATATACCTTGGGGTGCTTTAGTGGCTCAGTCGGTTCGGCATCTGACTTTGGCTCAGATCATGATCTCATGGTTTGTGGGTTCGATCCCCATGTCAGGATCTGTGTTTACAGCACAGAGCCTGGAACATTCTTCAGGTTCTGTGTCTCCCTCTCTTTCTGCCCCTGTCCCACTTATGCTCTGTCTCTCTTTCAAAAATGAATAGACATTAAAAAAAAGATTTTTAATAAATAAGTTTTAACAAAGAAGGAACATACTTCACCTTAATAAAGACCATATATGGCATGGGTGCCTGAGTGGCTAAGTTGGTTAAGAGACTGATTTCAGCTCAAGTCCTGATCTTATACTTGTGAGTTCAAGCTCCACATCAAGCTCTCTGCTGTCAGTGCAGAGCTTCCTTCAGATCCTGTTTCCCTCTTTCTCTCTTCCTCGACTCGTGTTCTCTCTCTTAAGAATAAATAAACATTTAAAAATAAATACAGACCAGGAAACCTGGATGGCTCAGTCAGTTAAGCATCTGATTCCAGCTCAGGTCATGATCTCATGGTTCGTGGATTCAAGCCTTGCACAGGGCTCTGTGATGACAGCTCAGAGTCTGGAGCCTGCTTCAGATTCTGTGTCTCCCTTTCTCTCTGTCTCTCCCCCACTCGCACACTGTCTCTCTGTCTCTCTTTCAAAAATAAACATTAAAAATTTTTAAATAACACTAAAAATAAAAATAAAAAAGACCATATGTGGCAAATCCACAGCTAACATCACATTCAATAATGAAAGATTGAAAGCTTTTCCTTGAAAATCCAAAACAAGACAAGCATGTTCATTCTCACCACCCTTCTTTGACACAGTACAGTAAGCCCGAGCAAAAGCAATTAGGCTAGACAAAGAAATAAAAGGCATTCAAATTGGAAAAGAAGAGGTAAAATTGTCATTATTTGTAAATGATATAATCCGACACATAGAAAATCCTAAAAATTCAACCAAATAACTGTTAGAACTAATCAATGAATTCTGCAAAGTTGCAGGATATAAAGTCAACATACAGAGATCAATTGCATCTCCATACACTAACAAAAAAATCTGAAAAAGAAATAAAGACAAACATCTCATCACAATTACATAAGAAAAAATATTTAGGAGGAAGTGGGCGACATATAGAGTAAATATTGTAAGACATTGACAAAAAAAATTTAAAAGACAAAGAAATGGGAAAATATCTCATATTCATGAATTGAAAGAATTAGTATTGTTAAAATGTCCAATCTACCCAAAATTGTCTATAGATTCAATATAATCCTTAACAACATTCCAATGGCATTTTTCACAAGAATCAAAAAAAAATCATACAGTTTGTATAAAATCACAAAAGACCCAAAGTAATTTTTAGAAAGAATAACAATGTTGGAGAAATTATATTTCCTGATTTCAAACTATACTACAAGGCTACAGTAATTAAAACTGCAGCATACTGGGATAAAAACAGACACACACACCAATGGAACAGAATAGAAAGCCCAGAAATAAATCCCCACGTGTACAGTAAATTAATAATGGACAAGGGATCCAAGAATGCTCAATGGGAAAAGGAGAGTCTCTTCAACAAATGGTGTTGGGAAAACTACATAATTGCATGCACAAAAATAAAACTGGATGCCTATCTTACACCTTTCACAAAAATTAGATCAAATGGATTAAACTTAAACATGAGAGTAGAATGGTGGTTATCAGGGTCTAGAGGATAAGGAAATTGGTGCAATGTCATTAAAGGGTGACTTGAAAGTAGAAGATAAATAAGCTTCAGAGATCAAATGCACAGCATGGTGATGATAGTCAATAATACTGTATTAAATACTTTAAAATTGGCAATAGACTAGATCTTAAATTTTCTTATCACAAAAAAGAAATCATAATTATCTTATGTACTAGAGGGTTAATTAAAGCTACAGTGGTAATCACATTGCACTATATAGATGTATCAAATCAACACATTGTACACCTTTATTTTACATGATATTATATAAATTATATCTTAAATAAAAAATACAGTAAAAGATACAACAGATAAATTAAAATGAAACATTAAAATATTCAAATAAAATGAAAGGAAAAGGGAAAAAGGAAAGGGACACAAAGGAATAAAAGGAATAAAAGAGGAGAAACAAAGTTTTAAAAAATAATAAATGGAAGAGCTAAACCCAAATATATCAAAAATTCTATTAAGCATAAATGGTCTAAATCCACCAATTAAATGACAGAAATGGTCAGAATGGATATTTTTAATGGCCCAACTATATCTATAGAAACTATTCAAATGTAATAAACTATGCAGCTTAAATGTTGGTTTCTAGAAGTTGGCAATTCAGGGGAAATGGGGAGGTGTTGGTCAAAGGACACAAATATATGGTTATGAGTAACTTCTAGGGCTTTAATAAACAGCATAGTAGCTATAGTTAACAACACTGTTTTATATACTTGAAAGTTGGTAAGAAAGTAAATCTTAACTGTTCTCACAACACACAAAAAAGTGTTAATTATGTATAGTGATGGAGGTAAGGTATTAAGCAATCCTACTGTGACAATCACTTCCCATATACATCAGTGTGTCAAATCATCACATTGTACACTTTAAATTCCTACAGTTTTATATATCTCAATAAAGTTGGGGGGGGAAGCCCTTTTCTTACAAACAAAAGAAATAGTTGACAGAAAGTCAGCAAGGTCATAAAAGAATTGCCCAATGACATCAAACAACTGTAATTAAGTGACATTTATAAAACATTCAGAACAATAGCAGAATAGGCAGTCTTTTAAATGCAATTAGAACAGTTAAAAATAGACTAAATCTTGGCTAAAATAAACCTTAATGAATTTAAAGAATTTAAATCAAAGTATGCTCTCAGAAAGTACTGGAATTAAACTGGAAATAGCAGAAATACAACAGGAAAAACTCCACATATTTAGAAATCAAACAACAAACTTCTAAATAATCCATTGGTTAAAGAAGAAATCTTTAAATTATAAATTATAACATGATTTAAAGGTGAACAAAAATGAAAATACATGTTATCTACATTTGTGGAACACATCTAAAGCTGTGTCTAAAAGGTAATTTATAGAAATAAATGCTTATGTAGATAACTCTAGCTTTAAAAATCCCAGTATATAAAAATTTCCATTACCATAGTTTAATTAAATAATATCAGCCCCCCATAACATTGTTCAAATTTTAATTACTACAATATATTTACTATGAGTAACTGCATGAAGTATAAACTTCACTTCTAGTTCTTCAGTCCAGAAATCATTACATAAATAACAGATATGTATTATGATAGGGGACCAATCAACTACTTCTTTCAAAGTGTGTCAATGATTGGTCACTGTACATCTATTCAGTTCATGCACATACAGCAGAAAGTATAACTGCATTGTCTCCTTGTCTCCCAGTGACAAACCCATCTGGCACTTTTAAAAATGTACAATCAAGAGGCGCTTGGGTGACCCAGTTGGTTAAGCGTCTGACTTCAGCTCAGGTTATGATCTCGCAGGTCATGGGTTCCAGCCCTCCATCAGGCTCTGTGCTCAGAGCTGAGAGCATGGAGCCTGCTTTGGATTCTGTATATCCCTCTCTCTCTGCCCCTCCCCTGCTTATGGTCTCTCTCTCTCTGTCTCTCCAAAATAAATAAGCATTACAAATTTTTTTTAAAACTAAGTAAAAATAAAATGTACAATCAAAAGAGAAAACTGGCCAACAAAGATGAATTTGCAGCAAAAAAATAAAGTAAAATTTGAATCCAATATAAATGGAATTAGAGAAGAAATCACTGACCATGGAAATGTTGACAGTGCTGCCATTCAAAAGGTCTTGAATATGCAGCCAGAGGAATTCAGTAAAGGTGAATGCATTAACAGAAATGAGGAAAGTGGTAGTGAAAACAGGATAAAGATGCCCCAGAAGAAGTGACAATGACAAAACTTCACATTAAAGGAACAATAGGAAATATTTCACAGTATTTGAGGTACAAAGGATAAACTGTTGGAAACCAATCCCAACTGAGAAAGCAATGAGATAAACTGTCAAAGCATAGATAAGATGCTTGCTCTAGTTGTAAATTATACTGCAGGAAGTTCACAGTACTTTTATTGCATTTTGAAAAACACTTCAAATTCCCAAAATTCATAATGTCTTAAATTATGGCCTATTAAAAATAGTATAAATTTCATTTTTTTCCATTTGCCAGCCACTTATAAACCATAGTAAGAGAGATTTTAATGTACTTATCAAAAAAATGTTAATAGTCATGAAGAATCAAAAATGTTCCTATTGATTATTAAGATTACTTTGAATGGGTTGACCTTACGTGGTCATTTTTTAGTCCAAGCACTACCAGGATCACTTGTATCAGAGAAAAAGGAAAGTCATAACTCAATAATATAAGCTCCCACCTTCGATTACAAAAAGGAAAGCAAAACAGAACCAAAGCAAGTATAGGAAAGAAATAATAAAAATGAGAGCAGAAATTAACAAAACAGGAAATAAAAGAAGGAAAAACTGATAAAGCCAAAAGTTCTTTTCTTAGAACAAAAGATCAATAAAACTGATACACCTCTAGTAAGTCTGACAAAGAAAAAAGGAAGATAGAAATTACCAGTATAAGGAATGAAGGAGATTTTGTCATTACAGACCTTGCTGACATTAAAAGAATCCTAAGATTATACTGCAAACAATTCTGTGCACATAAATGAGACAACTTAGATGAAATAAAACAAATCCTCAAAAATTTATGCAAAATAGTCACCTAAATAGTGAATAGAAATAGACACCTAAATAGTCTTATGCTTCTTCAATTTAATTTCTAGGTAAAACCCTTTTGAGAATGAAATATACAAATGTACATGATTTCACTAGTGAATTCTATCAAACATTTAAAGAAAAAATAACACCAATTTAACACAATCTCTTCCGATAAAGAGGAAAGGAGGGGATATACCTCCTGATGCATTTCATGAGGCCAGTATTACCTTAATATCAAAACCAAAGAGAGTGGGAAAAGAAAACGACAGATCAGTATCTCTCATGAGGTAGACACAAAAAGATCCCCAACAAAATAACACCAAAACAAATCCAGTAATATATAAAACTAATATACCCTGACCAACTGGAGTTTGTCCCAGGAAAGCAAGGTTGGTTCAACATTTAAAAATCAATCAATGCAATCTATCATGTTAACAGCCTAAAGGAAAAACAAACAGAACAAAGCAAAACAAAACATGATCATATTAGCTGATGTAAAAAGATTTGACAAAATTCAATATTAACTCATGATAAAAAACCTCAGGAAACTAAGAATAGAATGAGGTTTCCACAAAATGATAAAGGGCATTGATGAAAAACCTACACCCATATAATACTTAATGGTGGAAGACTGAACAAAGCTAGGCTGTCTACTGTCGTCACTCCTATTTAATATTACACTGGTAGTCCTAATCAGAACAATAAGGGGTGTGGGGAGTAGGCAGTCAAATAGATCATACGGAAAAAATAAAATTGTCTCTACTCACAGGAAACATGATTTTCCATGCAGATAATCTCAAGGAATCTACCAAAAAAAAAGTCAACATACAAAGCTCAATCATATATTCCCATTTACTAATAATAAATGATAAGCAATAAAAATGATTTCATATACACATTTACAATAATTGCAAAAAAATAAAATCTATATTCATTGATTGCAAGACCTATCACAGTAAAAATACCAACTCTGGGCCAGTGAATGTACATATAAAACACAGTTGCCATCAAATCCCCAGTAGGATATTTTGTTGTAGATATGGACCAGCTGATTCCAAAATTTACATAGACAAGCAAAGTATTTAGAAAAAGAATAACATATTGGAAGAATCACAATTGTTAGGCCAACAATAGAAAAATACTATGGTGTTGGTGGAGAGATAAACATACACCCAGTTCAATGGAACAGAATGGAGTTTAGAAATAGACCTCTACGGAGATGGCCAATTGATTATCTCCCCCGCCCCACCAAATCCTCTGTGTTCTACCTATCCTTCCCTTTCTCCTCATAACCCCTGGCAACCACTGATACTTTTATTGTCTCCACAGTTTTGCTTTATTGAAGAATGCGATATAATTGGACTCGTAAAGTAGGTAGCCTTTTCAGATTGGTTACTTTCACTAATAATATGCATTTAAGGTTCGTCCATATCTTTTTATGGCTTGATAGTTCATTTCTTTTCAGCACTGGATAACTGTCCATTTTTTAGATATACCACAGGTTACATTTCCATTCACCTACTGGACATCCTGATTGTGTCCATGTTTCACCAATTATAAATAAAGCTGCTATAAACATCACTATACATGTATTTATAAGGACATAAGTTTTCAACTCCTTTGAGTAAATACCAAGGAACATAGCTGTTAGATTGTATGGTAAGAGTATGTTTAATTTTATAAGAAACTTTCAAATTGTCTTCCTAAGTGTCTGGACCATTTTTCATTCCCACCAGCCATGAATGTGAGTTCTTGTTGATCAGTTTCTATACCAATGCTATTCTCAGTGTTTTGGATTTTGGTGTGAACTGGTATCACATTGTTGTTTCAATCTGCAATTCACTAATGACCTATGATTTTAAGCATCATTTCATATGCTATTTGCCATCTGTACATCTTCTTTGGTAACGTGTCTGTTCAAGTCTTTTTGTTGTTGTTTAATTCAAGTTACTTAACATACAGTGCAGTATTGGTTTCATGAGTGGAACCCAGTGATTGATTGCTTACAGACAACACCCAGTGATCATCCCAACAAATGCCTTCCTTAATGCCCATCACCCATTTATCCCATCCCCCCACCCACTTCCCCTCCAGCAACCTTCAGTTTGTTCTCTGTATTTAAGTCTCTGTTTTTATCTTATTTTTCCTTTCCTTCCCCCATATTCATCTGTTGTGTTTCTTAAATTTCAAATATGAGTGAAATCATATATTTGTCTTTCTCTAACTGACTTATTTCACCTAGTCTAATACACTCTAGTTCCATCCGTGTTGTTGCAAATGGCAAGACTTCGTTTTTTGAGTGTCAGGTAATATTCCACTGTATATATATATATATATATATATATATATATATATATACATACATACACACACACCATATCTGCTTTATCCATTTGTCAGTCGATGAACATTTGGGCTCCTTTCATAATTTGGCTATTGTTGATAGTGCTACAATAAACATTGAGGTATGTATATCTCTTTGAACCAGCATTTTTATATATCCTTTGGATAAATACCTATTAGTGTAATTGCTGGGATACAGCATAGTGCTATCTTTAATTTTTTGAGAAACCTCCATACTATTCTCCAGAATGGCTGTACCAGTTTGCATTCCCACCAACAGTGCAAAATGGTTCCCCTTTCTCTGCATCCTTGCCAACATCTGTTGTTTCTTGAGTTGTTCATTTTAGCCATTCCAACAGGTGTGATGTGGTACCTCATTATGGTTTTGATTTGTATTTCCCTGATAATGAGTAATGTTGAGCATATTTTCATTTGTCTGTTAGACATTTGGATGTTTTCTATGTAAAAGTATCTATTTATGTCTTTTGCCCATTTCTTCACTGGATTATTTATTTTTGGGGTGTTGAGTTCAATAAATTCTTTATAGATTTTGGGTACTAACTCTATCCAATTTGTCATTTGCAAATATCTTCTCCCTTTCTGTCAGTTGCCTTTTAGTTTTGTTGATTGTTTTCTTTTTCAGGTCTTTGAACTATTTTTTGAAATTGGACTATTCATTGTTTAATTGCTAGTTTTAAGAGTTCTTTGTACAGTTTGCACAACAGTCCTTTATCAGATATATATTTTGCAAATATTTTCTTCCAGACTAAGGCTTATTTTCTCCTTCCCTTGAGCCAATGGATTTTTACAAAAGTGCAAAGGTAATTAAATAGGTAAAATATAGTATTTTCCACAAATGGTTAAAACAATTGGACATATATAAGCAAAGCAAAACAAAACAAAAACAAAAAATATAACCTCAAAATTAACTTAAAATTTATCACCAATGTGCATATAAATATAAAACTTTTTAAAAATAGGAAAAATCTTCATTTCTTCAATTAGGCAAAAAAATTCTTAGGTATTATACCCAAAGCATGATTCCTACAAAAGAAATTATAAATCAGATTTCATCAAAGTTAAAATGTTTCCCTCTTAAAAGACACTGTTAAAAGAATGAACATATAAGCTATAGACCAGAAGAAGTTATTTGCAAGTCACATATCTGACAAGGATTCATATTTAGAACATACAGAGGAGCTTTTAAACTCACCAGTAAGAAAACAAACAATCCAATTAAAAAATAGCCAAAAGATGTGAATGGACATTTCACCAAAGAGGATACACAGATGGCTAGGAAGCACATGAAAAGATGCTCAGCAATGCTTATTAGCCTCTAGGAAAATGCAAGGTAAGACCGCTGGAAGATAACACCACATAACTATTAGAATGGCTAAAATAAACAATACTGACAGTATCAAGTGCTAACAAGGACACAGAACATCTGTATTCTTTTTTTTATAAAAAGTTTTTTTTGTTTTATTTATTTTTGAGAGAGAGAGAGAGACAGCGTGAGCAGGGGATGGTCAGCAAGAGAGGGAGCACAGAATCCAAAGACATACTCCAGGCTCTGAGCTAGCTGTCGGCACAGAGCCCGACGTGGGGCTCGAACCCACAAATTGTGCGATCATGACCTGAGCCGAAGTCAGACACTTAACCAACTGAGCCACCCAGGCGCGCCCATCTGTAATTATTATATACTGTTGGGGAGGATGCAAAATATAGTAAAGCCACTCTAGAAAATAGCTTGGCAGTTTCTAATAAAGTTACATATACTTATCATATCATCATTATGATTCAGCAATCTCATTCCTGAGAATTTACCCCCAGAGAAAAATAAATGCATGTTAGTACAAAAATCCTTACACGAATATTACAGCAGTTCTACTGGTCATCACCTGAAGCTGGAAACAATCCAAATGTCCTGCAATAGGTAAATGGAAAACAAACTGTGATACATTCTTAAATGCAGTAGTACTCAGCAGTAAAAAGGAAGGAGCTATTTATATATCAAACAACTTGAATGAATCTTACAGGCATTATGCCTAGTAAAAGAAGTCAGTCTCAAGTTTACATACTATATGATTCTATTTATATGACATTCTTTAAGAAACAAAACTATAGTGACAGGAAACAGATAAGTATGACTTTGTACAAACAGAAATCAAGAGAAGTTTTTTTTTAGAGTGGTGAAATTGTTCTCATCCTGATAATGGTGTGATCATACAAGTTAATTCATGTGTTAAAATCTATAGAACTATACACCTAAAATAGTCACCTTTCTGTTCATTTAAAATTTTAAATTTTTAAAAGTTAATTCTTAGAAAAGGCAATGTTGGGTGAACTCATTTTATGATGATTTTATCTTGAGATACTTCTTTGAATAATTATTTTTATATATTTTATATTCCTACACATTTCTCTTCCAATTTTAATCATAAATCATTGTTTTTGCCTCTTTTTTTTTCCTGCTATTAGTACTTGTGGCATCGGCCACTCTTGAGCTATTTTAGAACTCTTTGTCCTTACATTTTAAAGAAAGCAGATATATGGGGCCAGGGCGGCATTCTTCAACTTTTATGACCATGGGAATCTGATAAGATGTGTGACAAAAAAGAAGATTTCTTATCTTCCCCCTCAGAAGTCATTTAGGAGATCCAGATGAGGCCCTTCAAAATCACCACATGGTATGAATGTGGGAGTTCCACTGGTGGTTTTTTGAAAAGCACTGCACTGGAGGCATATAAAATAAGAAAATAAGAACTCCTTCAGTTCGTTCAGAGTCTCCCCATAAAATGACTCATTGAGCCTGGAAATTGGTAGAACACAACATTAGTCTGAAGAACTTCGCTTGTTGTAATCTAGAAGGTACTCGTAGATTTGCCTATGAGAGTATAAACATCATGACTGATATCTGAGTAATGTACTGGCTATTTGTTGGAGATTGGATTTTTGAATGCAATATTTTAAGAGTGTTAACCTAATATGAACATCTCCTATAACTTTCACAAAAAATGGATCAAGTTTTTTTTTCACAAGAAAAACAGAATCACAAATTGTACTGTCCCCAAGGATTTAACCACAAGTTACAGATGTGCATAGCAATATGTAAAAAACAAGGCAACAGCTATTAACAATGCATTTGTTTAGCTTGAGCCTTATAAAACGAATATATTTGTGTGTGCATATGTGTATCAGTATACATATACAAACATATACATGCATTATATACATATGTGTATATACATGTCTATACATACACATTTATATGCATATAAATGTTGATAATAATTCCAGGTATTATGTACATTGAGCTAACTGCTTTGTACTTGTTTTCTTGTTTCAACTTGGAAGGAATATATTATTATATTGCCACTTTACAGATGAATAAATCAAGGGCCAATTAAAAAACGCTTATTCTATTTAATTATGTTAATTTTCTTGTTTCATATTGTAGTACAGTTATACATATATCATTCAGTGTAGGATGCTGGATAATGGGTTCAAAGGATTATAGAATCCCTCAATTATAAGCAGATTATAGAATCTACTTTTGGAACTTCTTTTAAGTCTGTAATCGTTTCAAAATAGTTAAACTTTGCTGCATCCAAATATTTGAAGGCTTTCTAAAGCTACAATAGGAAAGTATGAAGAACTTGTCTTACCTTCCATAATTGTCTCTATACCTCAAACTAAAACTTAGAGACAGCTTTAGAAAAGAAGTCCTATATGAATCTTGGGGTAGGAGAAGGGCAGGAGGAGTAAACTGAATACCAGTAAGAGTCCTTGGCCTCAGTGCCATTGAGTCTTTGGATCTCTTCAGATGATTTCATTTGCAAGTAATAGAGGATCCAACACAAACTCACTTAAAAAATAATGCACTGGCTTATGCAGTCTAGAGGACACTAAAGCTTTCTGATATGGTTTGTTAAGGACTCCAGACTATTCCTCTGTAATCCTCTGAGATCTGCCAATCCTGATGCATCAGCTCTAGCTTGAGACTGGCTTTCCTCATAAGAGCAGGATATCTGCAGCAGTTCTAGGCCTCATATCAAGACACCACACCATCCAGGAGAGATGAGGTTTCCTCTCCCAAGTTCTGAATAAAGGCCATGGGATTCACTCTGATTGGAAAAAGCCATGTCATGTGACACTCCTGAATTAATTATGGAGACCAGGGTACTACAGGCTAAGCCAATTATACTTCTGAAGCTGGAGGTCATGTCAATTACCTAAGTAGTTCAAAAAGATTTGTGATTTAAAGAGAACTGTGTACTGATCTATTCTTGTTTCACTTAATAGCTGACTGTTTCCAAATATGGTTGCAACAGGGCTCATCCTGGTTTTTCTTCAAATGTCATCTTCACATCACTTCCATCAAGCTGTAGTGCCCATGTCACCCTTCCTTTGAAGCTGGCTGGAACCTCTGACTGTCTTATCCAAGAGTTTGGCAGTAGGGAGGTAATGTGACTTTCAAGGCTACGTCACAAATGCCATCCACCTCAGCCTTGACCTCTTGGGGTTTTGGTTCTTGACAATCAGTTACCACGTTGTAAGGAAGCCCAAGCAACCTGAGCAAAGGTATCCCTTCCACACAGAAAACCTGAAGGCCGAACTTCCATTAGGATCTCCCTTATACACTTTCCTCATACTGTGTACTTTTCTTATAGACCCATTCAAACAATAGTGATCTATCAATTAGTTACTTGAATATCTATTCATTCACAGACATCTTCTAGAATTCAATTCCAGGAGGACATCAACTGAGTCTGTCTCAGTTGTCACCCGTGTGTAGCTAGAAGCCTGCCATATTATGGGCAGTCAGCAAATGGCAACCGAATTCAAGAAACAATAAAACTGCCAAGCAACTGGTAATACCTCCCTTCAGGTATTTGACCATAAGGATGAGGTAAAGCTCTTCCTGATGATTCAAAGGACCTAC
>NC_043704.1:19556531-19563215 GCF_006229205.1 Suricata suricatta
TGCTTATAAAGCTTAAATCTGAAGAAGCTGGGCACTCAAGAGATATGTATTTGCACCCCAAATTACAGTTACCTGGCACCAAACCCCTCCTTATTGGCAGGAGTATCTTCCCTTTGAAGCCCCCTCAGAAAGCTCTGGATCCCCATCAGGATGTGTCACATATGCTGGTGGAATGGATCAGGTCATTTGCTCAGAGAGACCTCTGTGTCCTGCCTTTTTTTTTTTTTTTTTAATCAAAATCACAATAGTGACACACAGATGCTAGTTAGTCATAGATGTTAGCACTATTGCTATTTTGGACCAAATAATTCTTCATATGATGGGGGAAAAGGGGACTGCCCTAAGTACTGTGGTATGTCCAGCACCATCCCTGGCCTCCGCCCACTGGTAGAGATGGTACTAATGTTGGAGAAGCAACAATAACGTCCACTGCAGACAAGCTCACATTTAAGTAACAGAAGCTGTGCCTGCCTAACAACCATTTGGATAATATTAACCAGAAAGGTCTGTTACTTCATTCAAATAACAGATCCATTTAATGACATATGCAGGGTAAAAGATACTTTTTGCACAATCGGCCAGCAAGCCATTTTTTTTTAATAATTAGAGGATTGAATCATTATTTCATTACTTTAACAAGATGCCTTGATAGAATGGGCATTCAAATATTGGTTAAATTTTGAGTGTGATTCAGAAACTGTTTACATAGGTCTAGTGTTTTTAAGGATTTTGCTGCCAATTTAAAAACTCAACCAATTAAAGCAACCAAGTAACTTACTCTTTTTAAGAGAATTAATCAATAACCAAGGGCTAACACAATCACATTTTGTCTGCACAATGTGAATTCAATCAGGTGAAAAGGTTGGGGAGACTTGGAGAATAGGCAAGGATTTCCTTTCTTCTACAAGTTAACATATAACTGATTTATTACTCCCTTCTCCTCTGCTCTCAAATTCACTTGTAATTTTGTCAGATCAACTGGGTGTCTTGGCACTATAAAGTCTCAATATATATTCAAGCTGTTTGCCCAGTAAATTAGCTGCAATATTATAGAAGCATTTTTCATATGCAAATGTGGACTATGAAGTGTACCAAACTGAACCACCAGCAGCTTCCTCTAAAACTTGAAAATCAACTCTTAAAATTTATCTTCTTTAACCATCTGGTCATGATGCTAAATGACTTAGTAGAAAAACTGTTTCACATTCTTACTGGCTCGTGAGAGGACAAATTTTCGTTTTTAATATTTTCTATGAATCTTGCATTCAAGGGAACAAGTAGAAAGACACTGACATTAGTGTAAGTTTTTGTGATGCTCAGACACCCACTGTGCAAATACTGTATACTATTTTTGATCTTCTAGAATGATCCTTTTCTAGAAAGATCACATAGTCCCATTTAATGTTTCACTGTTATTCTCCTCTAGCCACACAGTTCTTTTTTTAAAAATGATTTTTTTATTATACACACAAAGAGATCCTTTTTTTTTTTTATCTCCTTGTCCTGATGAATTCACGGTATCGCCCTCTTTTAATTATACGGTGTCACCCTCAACCTCATTTTCTTTTCTCCGTTAGGTGCAAATGTTCATGCATATCCACTGAGTTGCTTTTATTTTTAAAACCCAATATGAACATTATTTCTCCCATGATTTCTAGATCAGTATATTTTTAATAATTGGATACTCTTCTTCACAAGTTGGCAAAAAAGAAATTTTGCTCCTCTGTATCTCTCAAGATTTAGACATCAGGGAGAGCTTTGAGACTTCCTGAAAGAGGAAAAAAAGAGTACAAGCCATTTTACTTATAGAAAAGGAAAGTATGTCAACTGAGCAACTGTAAGAAGAACTGTCCAAATGTAAGATTTTAAAATTTCAAAACCACATCTTAATCTTTTTCTCTCTGACCTAAATATAGTCCTATTCTAAATTATAATTTTAAAAAATGCAAAGCTAATTTCCTGAATCAACATAATATTCTGCAGCAGAAAAGATTA
This sequence comes from Suricata suricatta, assembly GCF_006229205.1. NCBI lineage: Eukaryota > Metazoa > Chordata > Mammalia > Carnivora > Herpestidae > Suricata > Suricata suricatta. The sequence goes on from NC_043704.1 coordinate 19,558,527, forward strand.
GGAACAGGCCTTCAAGCAGGCAATTTTCACCACCACAGCTATTTCCTTTAGCGATTTCCTCTTCTTTCTGCAAATATCCTTAAGAGAACTACAATACAAATCGTCTTGAAATGCAAATATATTGATCTCCAGTGGTCTTTGGCAAACATTAATGCATTTTCTTATGTAACTTAATCTTTAACCATAAAAGAAAAGAAGAGAAAAGAAAAGGAAAGGAAAGGAAAGGAAAAGAAAAGTAAAGGGGCATCTGGGTGGCTCAGTTGGTTAAGCGTCCGACTCTTGATTTTGGTTCATGTCAAGTCAGATTCTGCTGGGTGTGAAGCCCGCTGAAGATTCTTTCTCTTTCTCAATCTCTCTCTCTCATTCTCCCTCTGCCCCTCCCCCACTCACGCATGCTCTCTCTCTTCCTTTAAAAAAAATAACAAAGTAAACCACTGTTTTGCAAGGATAAGTTTGTCTTCTATTCTTGGGGAAACATGCAACAAGCAATTTAGTAATTACATGACCAAAAGGGTTTTCATGCTTTTTATTCCACTGAAATAACTAACTAACTGAAGACAAATGGTCCCAGAGAAGGCGAATTTAATGGTTTCACCCAGGAGAAACACCTTTGCAGCTGATCACCGTATGGAAAGGCCTCTGTATTCTGCACACTCATCGTCCAAGCTCAACTGCCCTAGAGGGGCCAGCACCCCACTCCGCCCCTGCCGGAGCACGACGATGATGTCACACTGACGTATTTTGAGATCCTAAACTCCAGTTTCCATTCACTACCTCTTGTCTTGTTCTCCTCCATTAGTAAGAAGGAGAACATTACAGCCTAAATCTCATAAGGTTGCTATACAGGTTAAATGAGATAATGTATCAAAGATGTATGACACATAAGTTTTACTTGCAGATAAATTCCTGGGGTGCCTGGGTGGCTCAGTCAGTTAAGCGTCCAACTCCCGCTCAGGTCATGATCTCCCAGTTCATGGGTTCGAGTCCTGCACTGGGCTCTGTGCTGACGACTCAGAGCCAGGAGCCTGCTTCAGATTCTCTGTCTCCCTCTCTGTCTGCTCCTTCCCCACTTGCCCTCTGTCTCTCTCTCTCTCTCTCTCAAAAAATAAACATTGAAAAATATATTTTAAAAAAACAGAAAAGAAATTCCCAATCTCACCTTTTTTCATAAAGATCTAGGAAAAGGTGGTTTTTCTCTGAAGCCTTTTCCTGACCCATATGGAGCGAGTTGAGGAAAACATTCAAATGTCAACTCTTAACACCATTCAAATATATGGACTCATTAACAATCAAACATCATTTGATTTTCCATACGGCAAAAGGTATACCTCCAGCACCAAAAAATGGTGCGATAGTTTAATAAAGAGAAAGTTGCTTCTCTCTTAAATTTTCTTCAAAAAAACACAATTGAATATTATAACAGAAAACACCTACAAAGCACTTACTCTCTGCCATGTAAGCACATTAGTCATTTAATAATACTAGAGTATTATTATTATTATTATTAAGCCCACATTATTTATTTTTTTAATGTCTTTATTTTATCTTGAGAACAGAGACAGAGAGTGAGCAGGGGAGGGGCAGAGAGAGAGGGAGACACAGAATTCGAAGCAGGCTCCTGGCTCTGGAGCCCAACATGGGGCTCAAACCCACAAACTGTGAGATCACACCCTGAGCTGAAGGCAGTCACTTAACCGACTGAGCAGCCCAGGCGCCCCTAAACCCACTTTAGAGGAGAAAATGAAATACTTACTAGAGAACTTAATTTTCCCAGGGGCACCAAGCAAATAGTAGAGCTGTGCTCTACACCACACAGAATCTATGCTTTTAAATTCCTATATGCTGCCTCCCCATAGATGAGATTTTATAATCGGGCCATTTTGATGTCATTAATGCATAGCATCTGGTTCCTACAAGATGTGAACCAGTCCTTTGCTAGGAGATATCTTTGAATCCCCTCGTGAGATTGCAAGAATCAATTTTCTGTCAGAGGGAAAGGTACATTTACAACACTCCTACAACACATCTGCACAGCTCTACCCGCTGGCAGTTTGGCCTTGAGCAGCAGGACGAAGGGCCTTGAAAATAAACATCTTTGGGGTGCCTGGGTGGCTCAGTCGGTTGGGCCTCCGGCTTCGGCTCAGGTCAGATCTCACTTTCGTGGGTTCGAGCCCCGTGTCAGGCTCTGTGCTGACAGCTAGCTCAGAGCCTGGAGCCTGCTTCCAGTTCTGTGTCTCCTTCTCTCTCTGCCCCTCCCCATCTCATGCTCTGTCTCTCTGTATCAAAAATAAATAAAACATTAAAAAAAAAGAAAATAAACATCTTTGATGATATAAACTATCTTCGTGCTTATCAACAAAAGTCACTCACAATGTGTTCATTTTCCTCTTACACTCACAATTAAGTGTGAGGATTGTTGCAAATCTGCGGAAACCTGAAGCATCTAACTCAGAAACTTCTGGAAATGGTACAAACCTAACATTTCACAGCCATGTAATTAATCATTATTACCTGGTGATGAGAATGGTATGACAGATCATGGACTTCATTCTGATGGGCTTTAAATCACAATGTATTTATCAAGATAAAACATCCTCTATCATCTACATTTGATAGCCTAGGTTCTATGGCGATCATGCTACGTACCTCAGTAGTTCAAGACATCTTCTGTGGTGCATGTTGTGATGCACCCCCCTCAGAACTGAGGTATTTATGCTGTTCCTGTCTAAAGAGAGTTATTTCACCCAAAGCTCTGCCCCCTCCTCTGGCTCAGCCCACATGCAATGATGGTTAATATCAGGACATAAGGCCCTGGTCCCTTTACCTCTGTTGGTACATTTGAGGTCTATCTCAGCTCCACAGAACCCCAGGGGATCATTCTGGTCTCCCACAGGTGCTGATGTCAAGAGCACCCCCCAATAAACTTCCTGCCACAAACCTGTTTGAGAGTCTTTTCCAGGGACTTGACTTGCAGCAACTGTTTAACAAAAGAAGTCTGCAGGTCTTCCGGGGCCAATATCTCCTGCCTTCTGCAGACGACCCTGGCCTTGTCCTCGGCTTTCACATGACGAACAAAATTTGTATTCTGTGACGCACTGGCAGAGTCCTTCCGGCAAGGACATTTTCTCAGGTCAATATAATTATGAGGATTGCTTCAGCCAAGGGCTGTCATTGCGGGGCTCTATTATCAAGTCAAGACACAAGTTAATTCCATAATGTCATCTAAGAAATCCTAAAATTTAAAGCCCAAACAGTACACTCTACAAAATAAGCAGGGAAAACTTTCCTGGACCTGTGAAATTCAAATTCAGCGACCAATAGTCCAAATGGAAATTATTATTTCAATGATCATGAAATTTTATAAATGATTCAGGTAAGATAGGAGAATATTTTCCTGAAAATTGCTGCTTTTTGCCCAATTTTTCAGTATACATTTCACCTCTTCAGAGTTCTCCATTTTGTTCGCCCTAGATGGAGAAGATTTCATTGTTAACAAATGGAGAAAAACAACATAAAACGAGGTGCGCTCCGTCGCAGGAAGCTGTTTACAATTACCAACAAATACCAGAGTGTCTTCTTTACTAACAATCTTGTCCAGCTTTTCTCTCAACAAAAATAGAATTTCTTAAACGAGGAAGAAAAAGTTCTGTTAGACCACAGCTTTAAAACAGGCAAAACAAATTAGCATCTCACTAAGAGCAAAACTTTTGTTCTTACAAAACCACTTTCCACCTACAGCATCTCTTGGCAACTAAGAGATCTTAAATGAACCTGAAAATTTTTCTAAAGGATCAAAAATCTGGCCATAAGGGGGCGCCTGGGTGGCTCGGTCAGTTGAGCTGATTTTGGCTTAGGTCATGGCCTCTCGCAGTGCATGGGTTTGAGCCCCACCTCTGGCTCTGTGCTGGAGTCTTCTTCAAATTCTGTGTCTCCTACTCTCTCTCTCTGCCCCTCCCCTGCTCGCACTCTGTTTCCTTCTGTCTCTTAATAATAAATAATTTTTTTGATTAAACAAAAAGAAAATCTGCCCATAAGACTAAGATTCATAAATTATTATTGTATTCACCAGCCTACTTTCCTACAATTTGTAGCTTTTCGCTCGGTGATTATCTTTGATTGATGTAGCATTATCTCTTTAGAGAGATCTTTATACTATCTCTATATTTCTTAGAGTTTTATCTCTGGTTCAATGAGATAAGTGATTTAAAAAGAAATGTGTACTGATCTATTCTTGTTTCATTTAATAGCTGACTGTGTTTCCAAATATGGTTGCAACAGGGCTCATCCTGGTTTTTCTTCAAATGTCATCTTCACATCACTTCCATCAAGCTGTAGTGCCCATGTCACCCTTCCTTTGAAGCTGGCTGGAACCTCTGACTGTCTTATCCAAGAGTTTGGCAGTAGGGAGGTAATGTGACTTTCAAGGCTACGTCACAAATGCCATCCACCTCAGCCTTGACCTCTTGGGGTTTTGGTTCTTGACAATCAGTTACCACATTGTAAGGAAGCCCAAGCAACCTGAGCAAAGGTATCCCTTCCACACAGAAAACCTGAAGGCTGAACTTCCATTAGGATCTCCCTTATACACTTTCCTCATACTGTGCACTTTTCTCATAGACCCATTTGAACATAGTGATTTATCAATTAGTTACTTGAATATCTATTCATTCACAGACATCTTCTAGAATT
>NC_043704.1:19563315-19591306 GCF_006229205.1 Suricata suricatta
TTGGCAGGAGTATCTTCCCTTTGAAGCCCCCTCAGAAAGCTCTGGATCCCCATCAGGATGTGTCACATATGCTGGTGGAATGGATCAGGTCATTTGCTCAGAGAGAGCTCTATCTCCTGCTTTCTTTATCAAAACCATGCTAGTGACAGAGTCAGAGATGCGAGTTAGTCACAGATGTTCCCACTTGACATTTGGACCAGATGGTACCTGGTTTTGTGGGGAGGAGGGCACTGTCCTGAGCATGTTGGGACACGTGTGGCAACATTCCTGGCTTCCACCCATCATACGGCAGTAGTAACATCCCTCCACCCCCACTACACACACCCTGCTGAACTGTAATCACTAAAAATGTCTCTGGACATTGCAAGAAACCCCTGGGAAGGCAACATTGCTGGTATCTGACTACCAGGGGCCACAGAGAAAACACAGAAAAGTTGCCAGGAAGCCATCAGGAAAGCTGCCAGCACAGCAACATACTTCTAGATATATTTCCAAAGGCAAAGGAAACAAAAGCAAAAATAAACTATTTGGGCTCCAGCAAAATAAACAGCTTTTGCACAGAGAAGAGAATCATCAATAAAACAAAAAGGCAACCTATTGACTGTGAAATGATATTTGTATGTGATATATCCATTAAGGGGTTAATATCCAAAATATATAAAGAACTTCTACAACTCAACACCTAAAAAAAGTGAACAGTCTGGTTAAAAAATGGGCAGAGGACCCGAAGAAACATTTTTTTCCAGAGAAGACATTCAGATGGTCAACAGACACATGAAATGATGATCATTGTCACTAATCACCAGAGAAATGAAGCTAAAACCACAATGAGATATCACCTTATACTTGCCAGAATGGCTAAAATAAAAAATAGAAAAAACAACAAGTGTTGGTAAGAATGTAGCAAAAAGGAACTTCTGTGCCTTGCTGGTGGCAATGTAAACTAGAATGACCACTGTGAAAAACAGTATGGAGGTTCCTTAAAAAATTAAAAATAGAAATACCGTATGATTCAGTAATTCCACTACTAGATATTTGCCCCCCAAAATGAAATACTAATTCAAAACGATATATGCACTCCTATGTTTACTGCAGCATTATTCACAATAGTGAAGTTACGGAAACAACCTGTTTATATAGACAAATGGATAAGGAAGATATGGTGTGCATGTGTGTGTGTAACATATACACATTATAAAAATGTATATATGGTTTCTATACAGGAATATTACATAGCCATAAAAAGGAGATCTTGTAATTTGCAACAACATGGACAGACCTAGAGGGTATTAAGCTAAGTAGAATAAGCCAGACTGAGAAAGTCAAATACCAAATGATTTCACTCATATGTGGAATCAAGAAATGAAACAAAACAAATGAATAAACAAACAAAAAGGAGAAACAGACCTATAAACACAGAAAACAAACTAATTGTTGCCAGAAGGAAGGGGGTGGAGGGGTTGGCAAAATGCATGAAGAGATACGGACTTCCAGTTGTGGAATGGATAAACCATGGGAATAAAAGCCACAGCAGGGTACAAGCCAACGATCCTGTCATCCTGTCGGAGGATGACAGACAGGAGCCATGCTGGTGAGCAACCGAGTCACTGCGTGTACATCTGAGACTCATGCGATGTTGTGTGTCAATTACTCTAAAAATTTTAGGAAGGGAAAGCAGGAAGGCAGGAAGGAAAGAAGGAAAGAAGGAAGGGAGGGCGGGAGGGAGGAAAGGAAAAAAGGAAAAAAGGAAATGGAATGAAAAGCTTCCAGGCAGCCATCAGGCTTCTGCCTGAGGGGCACTGTGTCGATATCAAGTGTGTCATATGCACACAGTGTGGCTGGTGGTCTCTCCAGTGTCCCCTCTATAGTTAGCTCCAGGCGGGTCTGGCATGATGATGCACTATCTCATTTTGTTCCACACAAAGCACATGTGCCCACTGACCCTCCACGGGCAAGTGCTCTTCGCCCTCCTCTATGGCTATCGTCGGCAATAAAAGCCACAAAGCAATGCTTTCATACCTTCAGTACCTTGCAGACGTCTTAGATGAACAACTCTTTTATACCTGCTCTGCCTTTTATTGTAATCCCTCATCACAGGGTCTGGAATAATTCCAAATGCCCATCCGAAGTGCACGTGGTAGACGCATGCCATACTCAGGACCTCCCCCTATCCTCTCAAAGGGCCCCTTCAGGGCTCAGCACATACCCAAATACACAGAAATGCACGGATAGGCACGGCCTAGCCTCAGCCTGGTGCCTTTACCATAATTGTGCATGAAATAAGTAACGCTCATAGCAGGGAAGAGCAGTAAGTAATTAGATTTCTATTCCCAAATCCAGCTAGAAAACATTAGCTAAAAACTGTTAGCTAACATTTGCTTCATAACAGTGATGCTCACTTACGGGGATACCAGGCCGAGAAGTGTCATGAAATGAGATCTCTCCACATTTCTTAAAGTAGCCAGGCTTTTCCGGTGGCCATATTCTAAACGAGAGTCCCTCGAACACCGCTGCACATTTCAGTGCATTAAAATTGATACCGTCTCCCAAGTCCCAGACAGTAGAGATGCAATAACTCATACGGCTTTCGGCTTTCCTGCTGGTCTGTTTATAGAGGAGGCAGGCTGCTTACACATTATTGAAACAGGAAAGCTAGATAATGATATGTTTTGAGAACAGCCCGGGAAACATTGCTCAAGCTCACTCCCTCTTGTGTTTCTGAGCTGTCTATATTATCGGGCTGCAAGGGCTCTGGTTTAATGGGAGGGATGCAGCCGTGGCCCGGCGCCCACACAGCTTTCTTTACAAAGCCGGGGTCCCTGTACAGAGACTACCGACACTCCCCGAAAACATGGGCTGGCCACTGTCTGTGATTTCAAAGCTTCTGTTTGCAAATACTCTTAGCTGAGATGGAAAAAACTGGAATGGAGAGAATTTGTCTTCCTTCTCAATATTATCCAATGCTCAGGAGATGAATTTACGGGCATCTTTCAGGACTGAATGAATCACCCACCGCTTCTTCCTTCATTTGCTACATGGAATTTTAGATAATTATTTTACGTTGTTTAGAAGTTCCGAGAACTCCTTACCTATGATGGAGTGGTCTAACGGTGGAATTTTTTGTTTGTTTTTGGTAACTAGAATATTGAGAGTGAGATTTGAGGTTATATTCCACTGCAATGAAATAAGTATATGTGCTGGTTTTATTGCATCTGTAAACAGGAAGTTGCTAGAATCTCAAATAGTCTAGGACATGAATATTCAGGTTCTTTATGATGAAACAGAACTCATCATTCACACAGACATCGATGACTGTCACCTACCTCCCCTGGGTAACAGGGGACCTGTCAATGAAGCATTTAGGATGCAGAGCACGTGCACTGGGGGGGTCCTACCGCTGAGCAGAGCAGGGCTCCCAGCCGGAAGAGTGTCCTGTAATCCTGCACCTTCCCAACAGGGACAAGCGAATAGGCAAGCACAGGACACCAGCCAATAGTATTTAACAACTGCCTGTGCCATAAACAGTATCAAGCTCATCAGCTTTGAATGACAAAAGAATGTTCTTCCATTTTAGGCACTTATTTCTGTCAGCCACTTGAAACCTCAATCCAATGAGGGGCACCTGGGGTGCCACAGTCCGTTAAGTGCCCCAAATAGGCTCAGGCCATGATCCCACGGTTAGTGAGTTCGAGCCTCACACCAGGCTCTGCACTGATAGTGTGGAGCCTGCTTGGGATTCTGTCTCTCCTCTCTGCCCCTCCCCCATTTATTCTCTCTCTCTCTCTTTCTCTTCCAATAAAAAATCATTTAAAATTTTTAAAATAAGAATCCAATGAGAAAACTATTTCAAGCAATAGAGTTCTTTGATTCACTAAAACAAAATTAAAAGTTTATGAGTGACCATGACCCTAGCATAATTTTGAAGGGAAGAAAATAATAATAAATAACAAACTGCATAAACAACCTGCAGAACAGATTCCAAACCTGTTCAACTAAAGCTTTCATTTGGGACAAAGCTTAACAGCTTCTCTGTCTTATTTATTAGACTTTCTACATGCCTGATGGTAGATATTCATTTTTGCTTCAATCCTCTAGTGCAAGAATTGCTGCAATTTTCCACCTAGACTCTTGCCTCAGAACCAAAGCAGGTAAGTTTCACTAGGAGTATCAGTGAGAGACAACATAATGCAGAATTCAGGGTATTTGAATATGCTTGGGGTAGCATTTGGGGTAGATTTCTGAGCTCTTCCGTGTCTGTGTCTATTGTCAGCTCACTGCAGGAAAGTAAATGTGGTGGAACAAATGAAGTAAAAATGGCAGAGAAAGAAAATTAAATAAGCATACTCTGAAATACTACTGGGACCAACAAGAGCTATGACACATAATAAGCATAAACACAATGTGAAACCAAATGTAGCTAAAACTGTCAAGACTTTCAATATTCAGTTAAATGCCCAATTTTACCATTGTTGTGACCACTGTTGGAATACCTTTGTTGCTACCTTGGAAATATCCAGTCTGCAAACTGAAAACTGACATTCAGGAGAAGAAAATGTGTTCAGATTCCAATATTTGGATGTGTCCATTCTAGTTCATTGTATACCTTCTCAATAGGACATTATTATCCAGACTACAGTTTGGCTCTAGGGCCACAGCACTCTTGTCCAGATCCTTTTTTGAGGGAGAAGGCACCCATCTCCCAATTTCGGGCGGCTCCTAGCTGCATCTCACCCTGGGAATTGCGTCTGCCACAGAGAATGGACTTGTCCAAGGTTACACTTCTGGGAAGGGTGGTCCCACAGCTAGTGACTGGCTGCTATAGACAGGCACCCTGTCCTCAACTTGAATGATAGCTCTAAAATCTGTCTTGGGATCAGCCGAAGCCTCATTTGTAACTCTACTGGAAGTCAGCTTCTCAGAGTTCTGAATCCTACTACTGATTCCCAACCAGTGACTCTACAAAAGCCATTCCCCCAAAACTTGCTTCTTCTGCTTATAACTTCTTATCTCAAAATCTCTTTCCAAGGAACATAAGCTAAGTGAGTTGATGCCAGGACTGGTTCCAGAAAGAAGATGCTAATTTGGGATTTCGGAACTGGATCATTGGATTGGCAATGAGGAAGCTGCCGATAATGGAAGGTAGGGTATGGACAGCACGTGGCATACTACAGCAGTGCAACTGTTCAAACGTTCACTAGTGGCACCATGGATGTGATACCAGTGGGAGGGGAAACACGAGCTAATGCATGTATCAAGTGTTTACGAGATATGAGGAAAAAGACAAACATAAGAATGGAATTTGGTGGCGGCACCTGGGTGGCTCGGTCAGTTAAGCAGCTGACTCTTGATTTTGCCTCAGGTCATGATCTCGAGGTTCCTATGTCCAAGCCCTACATCAAACTCTGCACTGACATGGTGGAGCCTGCCTGGGATTCTCTCCCTCTCCTCTCTCTGCCCCTCCCTGTCTCTCTCTCTCTCTCTCTCTCTCATCATAAATAAACTTAAAAAATATTTTTTAAAAATGTTTGATAGCTGCTATGTGTCATTGATTTGTGAAAAAAGACCAAGGGTGATTCAAGGCAAAAGTGAAAACCTATGATGCTGCAGGGTCTAGCCAGACTATTGCAACCAGGAATTTGGAATGTATGTGTGGGAGTATGGATTCTAAAAGAATGTTCAAGGCGCCTGGGTGGCTCTGTTGGTTAATTATCTGACTACTGATTTCAGCACAGGTCATGATCTCTCAGTTTGTGAAATTGAGCCCTGTATCTGGCTCTAGGCTGACAGTGCAGAGCCTGCTTGGGATTCTCTCTCTCTCCTTCTCTCTCTGCCCTTTCCCTGCTCATTTGAAAGAAAGAATGAATGAACGAAAGGAAGGAAGGAAGGCAGGAAGGAAGGAAGGAAGGAAGGCAGGCAGGAAGGAAGGAAGGAAGGGGAAAGGAAAAGAAAGGGGAAAAAAAGAAGAAAAAAAAGGGAAAAGAAAAAGAAAGAATGTTAGATCCAGGGGGAAAAAGAGAGGAATGTGAGATTGGAACAGGGAGAGCTTATTAGCATGGCCCATTCTCAGAATACAGATTTAACACTAGGGCAAGAACCTGGGAAAATGATACTTCTTCACCATTAGGATGGCTCTTGGAAGCTTAGACAAAGCAGCAGCCTAAACTAAGTGAAGCAGAAATGCCAGAGCCAGTATAACAGTGGATGGGATGAGGAATCAAAAGGTTCAGAAAAGTAGGCATGGTTAAGTGGCTATACTTTGTAAAGTCTACTCTCTTCTGCAAAAAGATACACGGAACCCTCCCTTTGCTGAGGCAGTAAGAACGCACTGGTGAGAAGTGCACCGGTACCACTGAGAAGCTCGGTAGTGGCTGTCCTCTGAAGGGCAGAACCAGGCTTGGCAACATCATGTTCAAAGCCCAATGCAAAATCAACACATGGAGTCCCTTGTTAAAAAAGAATTGCAGGACTGCAACAGCAGAGCACTAAATAAAGTATGAGGCCCTTCTCAGCAAATGCACAAGTCGCACATCCAGGAAGCTAGTCACAAATAGGGCTAATGGTAAAACTTATGGCTACAGAATTGGGCTCCCTCATGATTAGGGAGATGCTGGGATCCTACAAAAATAGAGACCAGTGGCCAGCATTTGCCCCCAGAAGCAAGGGAGCACAAGTATCACAGTAAGAAGCAAAGTTGGAATAGCAACCAGAGGGGCTTGACTTTCACACAGCTTTGGAGATGGTCAGTAGAATACAGTGTTTCTAGAGGCAAAATAGATGGGCAGTAAATGAGAGTAGTCTTTAACTTAAATAATAAGATCAGGAAGCTGACAGCGGTCACCTTAATAAAAATTTAGTATCACTTGCCCAATTTCCAGACATAGCCTATTCTCAGACCCAGAACCCACTAACTGATCAGTTCCTCTGAAGAAAGAGTCTGAAACATCACAGTAGGTATATTCAATAGCAAGCTCCCAAGTCCTTCCTCACAGGGGCCTAATGGCATTTACTGAACTAACCATGTGATGAGGACAAGAGAATGCCCAAGCCTTTCAAGAATTTAAAGAATCTAAATTAGCACTCAGACCCAGGTATCTAAAGCATCACCATGGTCTCTCATGTTGGGGCACATAGAAACCAGTAATAAATGGCCTCCTAACTTAGGTCGATGTCACAGTTCATCCATTGGACCCATGAACCCATCCAGTGGTCGTTTCTTCCAGACTCCAACTACATCATTGGAATAGACATACTTGGCCATTAAAAAAAAATGCTAAAATTGGTTCCTTAATATTGGTTCCTTAATATGGTAGTATAAGAGCTTCATGATGAAGAAAGCCAAGTTCTTCCTTGACCAAGATAGTAAATCAAAACAAAAATGCATGCTTGGAGGGAGGGGAAGGCAGTGTCACCTCTACAAAGGAGAGCAGAGATATGGGTCTCCATGATTTCCCAATTCAATCACCAGTCAGATCCCTCAAACACTAAATGGATCATGGAGCCTGGGTGGCTCAGTGGGTTGGGTGTCCATCTTTGGCTAGGGTCCTGATCTCACAGTCTGTGGGTTCGTGCCCACATCGGGCTCTATGCTGACAGCTAAGGGCCTGGAGCCTGCTTTGGATTCGGTATCTCCCTCTCTCTCTATGTTCCTACCCTACTCATGCTTGCTCTTTCTCTCACTCTCAAAAATAAGTAAACATTAAAAAAAAAAACCATAAAAGCCAAATGGATCATGGTAGAGGACGATAGACTGCTACCAAGTTAACAAAGCATTAGCCCAATTACAGCTGCTATGCTCGATGTGGTAGCTTTGCTATAATGGGTTTACACAGCTTCTAGCATAAGGTAGGATAACATTAATCTGGCAATTCTGCATTCTTTTCTATTCCTGTCATCATGAAACTCAGAAGCATTTTGCATTCACGTAGAACAGAAAACAGGATACATCTATGCTTTTAGCCCACGACTATATTAACTCTCTTACTCTTGTCATAATATGGTCTGAAGGGACCTGGATCATCTTTTCACAGATTATCGCAAACCAATCAAACCAGAAGAACAGAATATGGCTCATACCACTGAGCCCTTAGTAGGGCATGTGTATACCAGCACATGGGATATAAATGCTACGGATTCTCAGGGGGCCACCACATCAGTGATGTTTGAAGTCCTGTAGTCCAGTAGCCTGCAGTTCGCCAGAACATCTCTAAACGTAGGGGCAAATTAGTGCACAGTGAAGCTCCTCAGACAGAAGCACGTTGCTTTCACAGCCTTTTCATCTAGAGGCAGTACACTTCCCCACCTGAAAATACTATTTTGACCCATTTGGCAGATGACAAGGAAGGCTGGTGGCTTTGAGAGGAGCCAAGAGCAGGTCTAGTCTGTGGTTCACATAGCCTGGTCTCTTAGGCCATACAACTTGGCCAACCCTGTTGTCATAGAGGTATATATGGTGGGAAGAGACACCATGTGGAATCTATGGCAAGTCCCAACAGAAGAATCACAATGTAGGCCCCTAGGGTTCTACAGAAAGTCCATGCAGTCAATAGCAAACAGCTACATGCCATTCAAAAAGCCCCTTTCAGCAGGCCATTGGGCCCTTACCCCCAGAAAATCATGTAGCCGGACCATTAAGAGATATCAGGTCTACTATTCTAACAGGTTAGGCAGAGCCAGCAGCGGCAGTCCACTATAAAATAGAAATAGTAAATCCTGGATTAGATGCAGAATTAGCCAGAGAACACAAGTAAGCTGCCCAATCAGACACCTTCGGCTCCCGTATAATTCACTTCTCTTCCAACTCACACCTTTGACCATATGGAGGAGTCCTTTAGGACCAGTTGACTGGGGAGAAAAAAAGGTCAAGCTTGTTTCTTAGATGGGTCAACTCAGTAGCAGCACCAGGCTTTGTGTTGTTTTGTATGACCTCACTCAGTCCTCATGGCTAGACTGAAAACTTCATGAGGCCAGAGCATTTGTCTATCTGGTTCACCATTTAGTCACCAAGGTCCAGTACACTGTTTACCTGGTATGTGTTCTACCAATGAATATTTATTGATCCCATAATGGATCCCAAGTCCTGTGTGGGTGCTAGGAATACTGCAATAAATGCAATAGAATATATCAAACTTCAGTAGATTCAATAAATATTCGTGGAAGAATGAAAGAACATCTCTTTAGCATCCAAGGTCCTGCCAGGAATCAGAACCCAATTTGAATTGCTAAAAATTCTTTCTCATGATATGGTCAGAGACCAGAATGAGTGGGAAGACTTTACCACCCATAGGTTTGAAGGTGTGAAAGGGGAGGGTGGCATTAGGGAATATGATTTGAAAATATTAAGCTAGGACCATCCAAAAGCTATAGTTGAGGGACCTAAACATTCCATGAAATATGGCCCAGAGCAGAAAGGGAGTCTAGAAGAAATGCTTGACCTCTCTCTTCCTTCATGCTCAGATCTCCACCAGTGTCTCTCTTTGGCAACTACTGGAAGCCAACTAACTAGAAAGGGAGGCCTGGTGACAGGCATCAGCCACCAAAAAATCAATCAGAGCAGAGAAGATGAAACAATGGACGTGGAAGTAGGGGCAAGAGGACAAATGGAGAAAACAGAATAAACACTTTGAGAGAGCTATCTTTTCCTAATTTAATATGAGAAAACTGAGGCTGAGCCTGATCCCACAAGCAAAATTATAGAGACAGAATTCAAACCCAAGGCAAAAAATTCCAAAATCACTCCTTTTAATCAACATGTCATTTTGTATCTAGGCATTCTGATTTCTGGAAAAGTTGAAAGTGCATAGATTGCATAAATTATATTTCTATTCCCAGAAACATCTATAAATTAGAGTCTCAGTAAATGGTACCTGATAAGGTAACAGAATCTTAATGAGAGAGCTTGGAAATTTGATCATAGAAAGTCATGTAATGGGCAATTCATTTCAAAGGAGAGTATGCACCATGTCTGGGGATTGCCGACCTTTATAAAAGACAGTCCTTGGCATACTGGACCTATTGATATGAAGGCGTGAAGTAACAATGGAAGGCGTCAGACCCTCTGCCCCTCCTCTGTGTCTCTGGGTTGTGTACTCCTTAATAAGGGTACCTGAAAACTTCCCAATAGATATGCAACATGGTGGCTTTAAATGAATCCATTTCCAGAACCTCCACTTCCATACCTATCATTCCAAAAATAAACTTGTCTGACGATGTGCCTGCAGGCACTTCATTCTTTACCATCTCTCATCTCATTATCACTGTTCTCCCACTTTACAAAAGAAAGGCATACCTCTCATTTTGAGGCTTATCCCGGTACCTTGCCCCATAGTGGGCTAGCCTCCCTGCCTCCAAACACAAGGACACACTGGAGAACCCATTGTTCCGGAGCGCAAGTCCTTTTGGCACAAATTAAGAAATACTCATGGCAAAGCTCCCTAGTGAAGCTACCTGGCTAACTTGTTTTCTGCATATCTAATTAATTAATTGTCCCAGAATTAGTATTCCAAAATGAGGTTGTCACCAGGATGCATGTTAGCAAATTTATGTGAATGAAAAAATTCTGTCTCACTCTTTTCTGATGGAAAATAAGCAATCTGACTGAATGACTTGACAATAAGAATTGGCTTTGTTTAGGAGGTGGTATTGCAACATGTACCATACTCAGAATAAGCTAAATCCACACTTCATTTTTGATAAAAATATATTAAAACCTCTTATGCAATATCCAATATGGTGGCAATTATATTCTTTCATAACTAATTAAACTTATAACATGTGGACTTAAAAGTGTGGGGACACACACCCTTTTAAAATTCTCTTAGGGAGTATATGAGCAAAACAGTTGGAGGATACTATTCCAGATCCTACGGTAGAATAATTTTAGACCTAGAAGGGATATGGTTACTTGGTACAACTTTCTTGGTAGAGGAAAGCAAAAAACAGAGAAATTAACGGACCTGCAACCAGTTTGTGATAGAGCTGGAGTTAGAACCTGTCTCCTGGTCCCTGAAGCACGTTTCTAATTGAATTACTTCACTCCTAGAATCCTGCCCTCTCTCCCACGCTCTGCAGTCCATCAAAGAGCCCTTACTCCAGAAAGCAGACGTTAGTTAAATAAATGAGCAATTCTCCTTAGAAGAGAAATGCCAAAGAAAGCAGAATCCACGTGCTTGCTTATCTTTAATTGACCTTGGCTGCGACACCAGTAGGACTAAGTGGGGTGAGATCCTTGGAGTTGGAAGGGTTAACCTGAGTCACAAAACTATCTTGATTGGCCACAGGTTACAGCCATTGAACTGAAAGATCAATTTCACCCCAGCCTCACACAGCGATCACATCTGTCTTCTGAAATGTGTGTTCCTTGAACATACCCAGCTCCTTCACAGGACCGTCAGACTCTGGCCTGACCCCTGGGAGCTTCCCAAGATGTCTCCCTTTCAGATTTAATTAGCATGGCGCTCTAGGAGGCCTTCACAGAGGTACAGTGGCCCGTGTCCAGAGCACATGTGACCACGATTTTGCCTCACAGGCAATGAAACTATATCCCCTGTAGATCCAGTCATGACTTCCCTATGACACAGTTCATGTTCTCTGCTTTATTTTTCTGCTTTATTTTTTTTCCCTATTCTACAGAATTTCTATTTTTCTGTTCAGCTTAACTGAAGATGTTTACTTGCTTTGGGCTCAGAGGAATGAAGGCATATAAATTATCTCTGGGAGCAGGTGAGGGAAGGCATGGGAGTTTGTAAGATTCCACTGGCTTTCATTTGCAATGATTAGTTGTGCTAACTAGACTAAAATCGAAAACTATATGTTAATAGGGAAAGAATCATCCATGTTAATTGGGCATACAATTACAGCAGAACATTTAATAAGCAAAAAACTAGGGCCAAGAGGGCTTGGAATAAAAATCATTAAAAGAAGTTCAGTGACTATTGATTCTGAATGGTTGGCATTAATTTATGAGCAATCAATACTCTTTTAATTGGAATTTTGCTGTCTCTGGGTACATACACAGCACAGTCTATTAAGGCAAACGATAAGTCCCCTTTGTTTTAGAGCTTATGGCAGGGAATTAGAGATGAGATCTTAGAATGGGGCCTTTATTTCACTCGCCAGTATCATTTAACTATGAAATAAAATCAAAGAAGCAGTTCTATTTACACCAGAGACCCCAAATCTAGAGAGGCACTCTCTCCCTCTGTGTATATAAATAATGCCGCCACCCACCACCGCCCCGCCTCCTTACTATACACTATTTCAAAGAAAGCAAGGCTATGTACTATAGAGATGGAATTTTTTTTCCTGCTTGGGAGATTAGATACTAGAAAAATCTATAGAACAGAGTGAGAGCTCCAGGTTTCGTCCAGATGCCATCATTCATCCCATGCGTGACTCTTTCGAGCTTCAGTTGCATTGTATAAATAAGGATGATAATATTTACTTCCTCAAAAAAGTGGTAAGGATTAAAGGGCAGAAGAACGCTACAATGTAAGTCAGTAGGATGACCTTTGCAAATGAATGCTCCTGGGTGAATATTTCAGTTGCCAGTCTTAAATACTTACCCACTCCACAAAACAGAAGTCTCAAGATTCTAGGAGACCAGGTAGGTCCATGGACGTATCATAATCGTTTCCATATTACACTTTCCTCCTTGCTCTGCACCTTCAAAACTCATGCTGGCCCTCAGGCCATCCCCAGAAAAAAAGCCAACTGCCTTCTGAGCTAGTCTGACCCAAGAGTGTTGAATAATATCAAACTGTCTTCCAGTTTCAGACAAACTGAACACAGGGGGCTACCGCCCTCAAATTGGGGGAGGGGAGCAAGGACAGATGCTGGAGGGGCTTGATGTCTGGCTGGCCTGATTCTAAGCGAATCAGTCCTGAGTGTTTTTCTAACCATCATCTCTCACCTCTCAAGACTAACGTTCAACGGAGAAATATGTAAAGGGGAAAGCCCCTTAAAAGGATAAGTTGCAGCAAAATTCTGAAAGCCTTGAAAATGAGGGAGAAAACTGCCGGAAGAGGAAACTAGGAGAGTGTTATGCCCAAATGCATCATCTGTTCTGACAGGCAAATTTTACAAAGAGCCAAACCTTGACAATTCGCCTCCCCTGTTTTTTAAAAATTGCTTCCCTGGCAACCTCTTGCCAAGCGACAGCAGTCACACCACACTGCAGGTGCATGCTCTGCTCCCGCCTCTCTCCCTCTCCGTGAGACTAACGCATTCACGGCAACGGTGCAGATGGAGAGCAAAGGGGTGGGCAGTAGATGGGCATCTGTGCCCGTCTCCACTGTCCCCCAGGACTCTGAGTCCCAGGCTTTGGGGTAAGATAGCACATCTTCCCTTTATGCTCAGCTCTTATAATTTACACATTTCCCATCTCTAAAATGCTATGGAAGGCTAATGACTTAGATTATTAACTTGGGGGCGTTTGTTTTATTTCTTTGATAACAAGTAGGGTAGCAAAACAATGCCAATTCACTATAGGGTGTTGACAAATTTTATAAACATCATAGAAGAGCTAGCAACAAATGACCAAATCCCGCACAGGGAGAGTTTTGTATATTTAAGTTGTGGTAGTGGAAGGGAATAAAAAGAAAGGTTGAAAATAAATAAACAAAAACTACAAGTGCTGCTGAGATGATTGTATGAGATGTGAAGCACACACGTGCGCACAAACTCACAGGCATACACATATGCACACACCCACAAACACACACATACATGCACACATATGCACGTGCACACACATACCAACAAATCTAAGCTTAGCAAATATTAGACTAGCATTTTAAAAAAGGGGGCCCTGTTCTTAAAATCTACTACTTTAGTGGATGAAGAGACACAACTCTGAGATATTTTAATAAATATTTACTTAATACGGTTATTCAAAATTGAGAGGTTAAAGCAATAGGAAGCGTGCCTTCAGCATGGCTGAAATACTACAAGCAGATGCTAACTCCATTTTCCTGTACATTTGCAGCAATAACAGAAGATATACCTCTCCACTGACCTATGTGTTTCTGCTTTAAGCTTTAAACCATCTCTACTGTCCTGACCCAGAGGCGATTTGGAAGTTGAACCAGAATATCTCACAGAAATATATCAGGTCTTTGAACTCCTTAAATAGCTTGCAATATTTGTCTCAAATGGTAACTCCTTTCTTAAAAGGACAAAAGCTGAACTGAGGTGTTCCTCCAATAAATTGAAGCAAGTTTTGTCTTCCAGTCCAAATCCCAATTCCTCAAATCCTGTCCCCAGTAGCGCTCCCTTAGTCAAAAAACAAAACAAAACAAAACAAAAAAACCCACACATTAATTTACTATTCCAGAACAAAATGGTGACATGGGAGGCTTCTGAATTTCCCTCCTCCCACACGTGCACCAAATGTGCAACTATCCATGGATCAATTCCCTCAGAGAGAAATTCAGAAACTAATTGAGGATCTCCCACGTATGGGACGACCGAGGAAAAGCTGAGAAACCTCACCAGAAGTACCACCCACAGCACAATGACGTGAAATTGGGAGTGAACCCCCAAATACCAGCTTCTCCATAAAGAGAAAGGGGTTTGGATCCCATATCTAGTTCTCCAACTTTGATTTTTTTTTAACATTTATTTATTTTTGAGAGACAGATCATGATTAGGGGAGGGGCAGAGAGAGGGAGACACAGAATGTGAAGCAGGCTTCAGGCTCTGAGCTGTCAGCACAGAGCCCGAGATGGGGCTTGAACCCACAAACTGTGAGATCATGACCTGAGCCGAAGTCGGACGCTGAACTGACTGAGCCACCCAGGCTCCCCAAGTTCCCCAACTTTGAAGACTTCCACCAGGCAGAGGGCTCCAAATCACTTGGCTCTGAGAGTCAGCAGGGCTTCACTAGGGAGTCCCAAGGGACGCTGGCCAACAAAGCAGCACCTGTTAACAGAGAGAACGCACCATGGCCACCTTCCCAGGGCTCAGCACCGACAGCAGGCAAAAGCGCACATCTCCGCCTTTCCCTTCAAGGGTTTGACTGTATACTTCACAGGGTGCTGGGGAAGAGTCCAGTTTCTAACCAGCAGGCACCTAGGAGACCACTGGATCCTCCCCAGAGCCTGAGTGAGTGGTGAGCACTCCCTAGCCTCCGCGTTCTGGTGCACTCCAACAATAAAACTAAGTCTCCGATGTCTCCCTGGAAGGACCTTGTCCACATAGCTAGTGCCCTGACTTTGACAGCGGCCACCTGATCTGGCTCTGAGAGCCAACAGAACTTGCACTGAATCCCACGGGACTACAGCAAAAGAAGCAGCTTTTAAACCCTTGCAGGAACACCCCAAACCCCTGCAACGGTATGTGTGGGGCTTGGGACAGAGGCAACAGGCAAGCGCCCAGCAACCAGTTTCTCCCAGGAAGGAGACTGACTGTATCCTGCCCCAGCCGCTGCCCGGTATCCAGCTTCTACTCAGTCTGCATCGTCAGGGAAATGCAAATCAATACCACAATAAGATATCACCTCACACCTATGGGGATTTATTATCAAAAGGTGAGAGTTAACAAATGCTGGCAAGGAGGTAGAGGAAAGAAAACCCTCCTATGTTGTTGGTGGGAATGCAAATTGGTCCAGCTATTCTGGAAAACAGTATGGTGGTTCCTCAAGAAATTAAAAATAGTTGGAGTCACGAAAAGCAGAAATAGCAATTTTTTATGCATACATAAGCACACAGTTACACACAGGGCCATGGCTGGGAGGAGGTGGGTATTGACACAACAAAGTCACAATTCGCTTTCAGGAAGAAACAGTGGATCTTTCCTTTGATGGGGCTGACCAGTGAGTCAAGGAGATCACAGAGAACACCTAAATAATTCTGGCCCTCTCCACTGCCTGGTGGGATCCAAACCCTTGAAAAACATTTTGGTAAAAGTCTGTTTGAATTTCACAAAATGAGGCCACATGATTTAACTTCTAGGATCACAGCCTAAGTTAACGATCTGAATACGGGGAAGCTTCTTATAGGTGTCCGTCACTACAATATTAAAATGAGTTGGGGCACCTGGGTGGCTCAGTTGGTTAAGTGTCCGACCTCAGCTTAGGTCATGATCTCGCAGTCCGTGGGTTCGAGTCCCGCATCGGGCTCTGTGCCAACAGCTCAGAGCCTGAAGCCTGCTTTGGATTCCGTGACTCCCCCTCTCTCTGCCCCTCCCCATTCATGTTCTTTCTCTGTCTCAAAAATAAATAAAAATTTTTTAAATTTTTAAAATGAGTCATGTAAGTCATCTATATCTGGTTGGAATCATGGTTCATGGATGTAAGTATTTAGCTAACCAATTAAATTATTCACTTAGAATCTGTACATTTCACTGTTACTTTTATCTCAAAGAATAAATAATAAGTGTATATAAATAATAAGTGTATATAAATAAAATTTCCTTTTTAAAAATAAAATAGACCAACAGCAATTGACTCAAATGGCCCTACACAGGGAAATACTACCCTTGGAGGACCCATTTGATTATATCATAAGACATTATTAAAGTATGGATTTAATCATGAGTGTTTCTAATAATATAAGAAACATAGTAAGATGTTAATTGAAAAATAAATACAAAATGCTCTAATGACTGTAATCACAAGCATGTTAAAATATGCATAAGGAGAAGACTAAAAGTTAATGTATCTAAATATTAATGGTAGTTAATGTTTCATAATAGAATTATGAATGATTTTTTTCTTCCTTTATTTTTCTGTATTTTCTGCATGTTATATAATGAGCCTCATTAAAGCCTGAAAAAAATTTTTTTATTTTTTTAAATAGTGAATAAAGTGCTGCTCCCAGTCACTCCTTGCCAACTCTCCACTCAGCTCTTGAGCAAATTAGCAGGCCTGGATGACACTACCCTGATTAGGAATAAGAATTAATCAAAACGGATCTAACATGAAGTCTGTACATAAATCAAATCCGACACCCCCTTCAAAAAGGAAATAAGTGAGCAGCACTGCAGACAAGGTTTACCAGCTGACCCGCTAAGTGCGGGGTTTCTAGAAGTGATAGAGCAATAGCAAATAGATTGGCAATATATCCCCAAAGAGGATCCCCTCTCAGTAGAAAAAGAAAACCTCCCAGAAGGTGTTCTTTGCCAGAGGAACTCCAGGACAATGCCAAGGTCAGAGGCAGTGGATGGAGGCAGGAGCGTGTGACGGCGTTCTAGGTCATTAACTGAAGAGTGGAGCAGATGAGACAGCCACTCCCCATTCCTCTGCCCCCTCCTGCATTTGTCCCCAGATGAGACTTAGGAGACCCCCTCTAACAATTCTGACATAAGAGACTACCAGGGCAGCTACTGAGGAAGAGAAAGAAAGAGATTCTATCTGTCAGGAGGTCCCGGGAGCCTCCTCCCCCAAAAGTCAAGCCTCCTTTACACCATAGCCACGCACTGGTCCTCTCCTCCCACAGACTCACCTAAGGCGATTAATTTGCATCAACGGCCAGAAGAATGGGGATCCTCATCGAGCTTCAGAAAACACACTCCAAAAGCAATGAACTGCTCTATCTAAAATCTCAACCACAAGAGCAAACAAGAAACACTAAGTATTTAAGGAATTTAACACCATAAAAGAGACACTCTGAATTTAAGAAATACCTATTGCAAGAAAAAAAATTTTTTAGCTGAAAAAAACTCTAAAATACTAGAAGAAAAAAATTACGTGTAAATGTTGGAAAGAAAAAAACAAAACTATGATATTTTCTATCAATGTGAATGTCCACCTAGGACACACAAGACAGTCTACTAATAAACTTTTAGAATAGAGTTATTAGTTAGATAGATAAAAGATCAATAAATAAGAATTAATAGTGCTTTTTTATACCTGAAATAACTAAATAGCATGTATTTAAATATCCCATAAGAGCAAAGAAAAGAAAATACTCATAATTAAGTTTAATAAGAAATGTACATTTAGGTGCCTGGGTGACTCAGTCGGTTAAGAGTCCGACTTCAGCTCAGGTCATGATCTCCCAGTTCATGAGTTTGAGCCTTGCGTCAGGCTCTGTGCAGACAGCTGAGAACCTGGAGCCTGCTTCAGATTCTGTGTCTCCCCATCTCTCTGCCCCTCCCCTGATCACACTCCGTCTTTCTAGCTCTCTCAAAATTAAATAAACATTTAAAAAAATTTAAATAAGAGATACACATTTATGAAGAATTTTGTAAAATTTTACTGAAGACAAAGAAGCTCTCAAGTAATAGAAAGGCAAACTATTTCTAGATGGAAAGATCCAGTATTGAAATATATCAAATCTCTCTAAATTATATATAAATTTGATATTTCTCAATCAACATCACAAAAAGATGTTACATGAAATGAAATAAAATACAATAAAATGAAATGAAATAGATAGTACAATTTTTCAAAGAATAATGAGGAGAGACTTTCTGGACCATTCTAAATTTGATAAATAGTGTGGCATTGTTCCAAGAATCGATAAATAGATCAATATGAAAAGATAAAGCATGTGATATTTCAAATCAGGAGAGAAAAGACCAACAACTCAATAAATGATGTTGGGATAACAGGATGGCTATTTATAGACAGATTAAAAACTAAGCTCAATAACACATTAAAGGTATTAAAACTTATATAAGTATTGGGAAAAATATAGGGGAACTTTATGTCTTCATCTTAAAGTGAGGAATACTTTCATAAGCCATAAAGTGAAAAGACTTTAAAAATTCAAATGCTTTGAATAATGTAAAGATTATAAATAAAAATCAAGGATGACAATGACCAAAAAAAAAAATATTTCAACATCTATGGCAGGTAAGTATTAATAACCAATATAAAATACCTCCAGATATCAATAAAGACTGAAAAAAAGGCCTCACAAAAATAGACAAAGAAATTCAGAGAAGAAATATGTCTAATGAATAGTTTTTAAATATGCTCAACTTCCTCTGCAATTTGGGGTATGTATAATTTTTAAATAACAAGTTAAAAAAAAACTTATCTAATGGACAAAAGTGAAAAAGCAGGATACTATTTTATTCTGACAAGACTGTGTAGGGAAACAGACTCTCATTAGTGAGAATAAGTTAGAACAGACTTTTGAAGTTTAACTTTTTAGTACTCATCAAAATTTTACGTGTGCATTTTCTTATACCTATACAATCCACTTCTAGGATTCTATGCAATAGACACACTCGGTATCCACAGAGAAAACTGGTCATTGTGGCATTTTAAGATAAACGTATGGACAAGAACAGTATATGACTAAACAAACAATAGTACAGCCATAGCGTATAATGCTATGAAAGTCATTTTTGTAATAGAAAAATAGGCACTAGCATAAAGGGTTACCAAGATATATTAGTGAAAAAAGAAAATTCTTAAATGCAAAAGAATATACAAGAAAAGGTTAAGATATCAAGGCATTGAACAGTAATTACTTCTTAGATAAGAAAGAGGTGAAATTTTTAGAGAAAGTAACAATGAACTTTCACCTTACTGTCCATATTTTTTAAATTATTTTTAAGTTTAATTACTTATTTTGGGAGAGAGAGCACACACGTGCACAACCACTCGTTCGCCAAGCACAAGCAGGGGAGGAGCAGAGAGAAGTAGAGACAGAACCCCAAGCAGCCTCTGCACCATCAGTGCAGAGCCCGATGCAGGGCTTGAAGTGAGATCATGACCTGAGCCGAGATCAAGAGTCAGAACATGAACTAACTACACCACCCAGGCACCCCTACTGTCTGCATTTTTTATTGTTTGACTTTTTTCTTGAAATGAGCATATATAGCTACCAGCAGAAATGATACACTTAGAAACCTTTTTACAGGGATGGCAAGTGTTTACTCAACCAAGGTAAAATAATTTGGCCACTTAAAGCAAAGATAGGGGGCGCCTGGGTGGCTCAGTGTCAGACTTCAGCTCATATCATGATCTCATGGTGCCTGAGTGATCTCATGGGGTTCTGTGCTGACAGCTCAGACCCCGGAGCCTGCTACAGATTCTGAGTCTCCCTCTCTCTCTGCCCTACCCCACTCACATTCTCTCTCTCTCTCTCTCTCTCTCTCTTTCTCTCTCTCTCTCTCTCTCTCTCTTTCTCTCTCTCTCTCAATAAATAAATAAATAAACAAATAAGTAAATTAATAATTTTTTTAAAAAAGCAAAGATCTGCGTGATGGTAGTGTGAACACAGTTCCCTAGAGATCCACTTGCATGGGTAAGCTATGGTAGGTTTACTACCTAGACCAGTCCTGTCCCTTTCTTCACACCCAGGAAGTCACATCCTAGCATGATGTCTCCCCCACACCCCCACACTCCCGCCATACAATGATACGTAGCCTTGTGTCTCTCCCACCATGTAGATCCAATCTTCCTCGTATCAATGGCAGATTTCTAGTTCTCCCATCCAGGGATTGCTCACAATATGGCTGAACGATTTTCCAATCAGCAGAACTGGCAATGGCATACCATAGCATGCAAAGTTTACCACTTGAATCATTCTTTTGAACAAAGGGGGGAACCATTGAAATATATATACATCAGAACATACATCAGAAGAATTACTCCAAGAAACAGGAAAAAACTTAGATACATAATTTTCTACACTCTCAAAGAAACTAAAGAGGGGGGAAAACTATATGAAAAGATTTTTGTGAGAAGGGATATGAAATTAAAGAGGAAATAAGAAAGGTGGTGAATGTGAGCTGGGCAGAGGTCACCGAAAAATCGAAGTTAACAATACAAACATCATAGAAATAAAAAAGAGATAGAAACATAAAACAATATAATACATAACTAGTTTCTGAACAGCACTGGGGACATAAAAGAGAGGCTTATAAAAATCCTAAAACTTAAGTGGCAAAGGACAAAGAGAAAAGGTAATTAGAAAGATAGATGTGGAAGAGAGGTCAAATAGAACCAATGCAAGCTTAACCAAGGAAGGAATCCAAACACATGGATCAGAAAATAGTGCTCAAATATTAAACAGAACACATGTCTGAAATAAAGGGAGACCAGAATCTGGGGCTCAAAGGGCTGTGCCATGTTCCAAGGAAAAACAATATGCTCTGATAATCAACATGATACATCCTTGTGAGGCTGTTTACCTTTGAGAATAAAAATAGAGTTATAGGAGCATTCAGTCAGAAAAAGCAATTCACCTGAAGGAGAAAAATCACAATGGCCTCAGATTTCTTTATAGTCATACTCAGCACCAAGAAAATTGTGAGCCAAGTAGTTTATAAATAGCCATCCTTGGAGAAAACCACTTGATGATAAATTTTCATCAAACAAGTGCTGTAATCAAAAGAACTGAGAAAGAAAGAATTAATGACATAAAAGTATTTGTAATTTGCACCAAACTGATTAGAATATAGAAGGCTGGAAACTATGCAAATGTATAAACATTGAAATGTGTAAGTAAGCATATAGCTAAGAAAAAAAGCGCAAGGCAGGGGAAATGGGGTCAGGAGAAAAGTACAAATATGCTCATTGCTTAATCTTTCATATCAGGAGTTAAAAGATATTATTTATTCCTGATAGTCCAAGTTTCCTTCTGATATATATATTTTTAAATTTGTTTTTGAGAGACAGAGAGAGACAGTGCGAGCAGGGGAGGGTCAGGGAGAGAAGGAGACACAGAATCCGAAGCAGGGTCCAGGCTCTGAGCTAGCTGTCAGCACAGAGCTCAACGCGGGGCTCAAACCTACAATCAATGAGATCATGACCTGAGCCTAAGCTGGACGCTTAACTGACTGAGCCACCCAGGCGCCCCTCCTTCTGATATTTAAAGTGGCTCCTTTAACAAATCTTTAGCAGTAATGTAAGTTTGGTTTAACATTGGGGGGAAAAAATGTGAGTCATCATATATAAATAGACCATAAAAGAGCAATATGAACACCCCAATAGATGCAGGA
Organism: Suricata suricatta; assembly: GCF_006229205.1. Classification (NCBI taxonomy): domain Eukaryota; kingdom Metazoa; phylum Chordata; class Mammalia; order Carnivora; family Herpestidae; genus Suricata; species Suricata suricatta. Next base: position 19,585,213 of record NC_043704.1, read on the forward strand.
GAAAAGTATTTTACAAACTTCAACACCCAATTGTGATAGAAACACGGCAGACTGGAAATAAAACAGGACCTCCTCAATATAAAAAAAAAAAAATGGCATCCATAGGAAACCTGGAGATGAAAAACTACTGAATATTGCTGAAAAGAATTTAAAAAGGCTAGAGAAATGGAGAAATGTACTGTGTTCACCAACCAAAAAACATGCAACACTGTTCAAATAAGATATCAATTCTCAAATTGATCAACAGACTTGACACAATTTCAAAATGTGTTTGTGTACAAATTATAAGCAGACTCTAAAATTTATACAGAAACGCAAACACCTAGAAAAGCCAAGGAAAAGAAAAAGTTAGAAATCTTTAGAAAAAGAAAAACAAACTTGGAAGCCTTAAACTCCCACTTAGTATAATGTACACACTTAGACTCAGTATAAATTTACAGTAATCAAATTAGTCTGCTATTGACATGAAAACCAATGGAAAAAATAGTAAGTCCAGAAATACCTACACTGATTACCAACAAAGGGGCCAATGTATTTCAGTGTGGAAAAGATATTCAACCCTCCTCTTCACACCATATCCAAAATTTAGCTCAAAAAGGATAGACCTAAATGAATGTAAGAGATAAATTTTTTTAACTTGTAGAAGAAAATGTAGGAGAAAAAATTCTTTTACTTCTAGTTACACTGAATTTCTATAAAAACATAAACTGTGGGGCGCCTGGGGGGCTCTGTCTGTTGCGCGGCTGACTTCTGCTCAGGTCATGATTTCACGGTCTCCTGGCCCCTCTCCCACTCAGATAATGTCTCTCTTTCAAAAATAAATAAACATTTTTTAAAGAGATAAAAACATAAGCCATAAAGGCAAAAGAGTAGTAAATTGGACTTCAAAAATTCAAAAGCTTGTTCTTCAAAAGATACTGTTAAGAAAATAAAAAGTCTAAGTCATAGACTGGGTTAAAATATTTGCTAAACATAATAGGTGATAAAGTATTTGTTAGGAGAATATATAAAGGGCTCATGACTCAATAAGACAAACAATCCAATTAAAAATTGGAGAAAATTTTTGAAAAGATACTTCATCAAATAAAATAGATAAATGTAAGTGAGCATATACGAAGTTGCTCAATATCATTTGCCATTAGGGAAACGCACATTAAAACCACACTGATATGCCACAAACACTCACAGGAATTAAAAAAAAACTAATTTACAAAACCAAGTGCTGGTGGAGCAGTGGGCTCACTCACCTGCTGTGGGTAGAACTATAAAATGGTACAACCATGTGACAAAGTTTAGCAGTTTCCTTTTAAGTGAAATACACTCTTACCTAGCAACTCAGCAATCTCACTCCAAGTATTTCCCCAAGAGAAATGATAACATATGCTCAAAGACATGCATTTGAATGTGCATAGCCACTTTCTTCATTAACAACCAGAAATTTGCAACTGTCCATCAAGGAGTGGATATAAACAAATTGTTGTATATCCATACAATAGGGCACCAAGTGGAAAAGTCCAGATACAAAAAAATTGCATATTGTATGACTCCATTTAAACAAAACTCTAGAAAGGGCAAAATTACAATGACAAAAAGCCATTTAGTGGTTGCCAGGGGCCACGCATAGGAAGAAGCAAGAAAGGAGCCAGAAGGGAACTTTCTGGAGTGATATGTTCTATATCATGACTGTGGTGTTTATTCACAGCAAAATATAAACTCTGCTTTTATGTAATTATACAAAAATGCAACTTATAAAGTAGTTCTATGTAAGTACACACACAGAAAAACAACTGTACACATTTGTCAAAACTCACAATTGCCAACTTAAAATTGTCAAATTTTGTTGTTTATATATTTACTTCATCCACAGTGATACTTTTTAAAGCAGGAAATTAGAAAGAAGATCAGATTCTACAATAAGGTACATTCCATAATAAAAGTCTAATCTCCTAGATAGGATGCTTTATATTCTTTGTACATGATTATTGTAAACTTGAGAAACCCCTATAGAAATCTTCTGAAAACTGGTAGAATAGTAAAATAAAAATTAAAAAAAAACCACTTATAACAGGAAAATATCACCTTTTAAAAATTCACAAATATACAAATTGATGGCTGCCAGGGGGCAGGGGTTCAGAGGATGGGCATAATGGGAGAAGGGGAGTGGGAAATACAGGCTTTCAGTTATGGACTGAGTAAATCATGGGGCCAAAAGGCGCAGCATAGGGAGTATCATCGATGATACTGCCATAACATTGGTGGTGTTATGCCCAGATTTCAATATCACCCCCAAAAACCAGAGACCACCAGGGAGAAAGAGTCACACATGCAAAAGCTAAGGGCTTTATTACGGGCTTAGGCTCGCCGGACCTAAACTTGGGCTCACAGACTTCACCAGCGCAGTGGATCCATGCTGAGAGCCCCGAACAAAGGCGGGGTAGGGCCTTTATGGGTTTGGGGAAGGGGGAGTTACAGGAAATTGTGACACAGGTACAGGGGTCCAATCATTATTGCCTAACATTATTGGCAGTAACTTTAACCATACACAGTGTCCAGAGTGTTCATTACTTTTGGCGGGACCCAATCACAACATTTAGAGTATTAACCAATTACAGGGTGGACCCAGGACCCTCACGTAGGGTGTAACTAGTCTTAAGCAATAAGTGATTATCTATAGTTTCTATCTCTAGGCCCGCCCTTAGAAATGTTAAGGGTGTTAGCTGGCCTTTCCTGATTGGGTGTTACAAAGGTGGTCCCTCCTGCCTTGGGCAGTGTGTGCCCTTTTATTGTCTAATGATTCTGAGAAACCGACACCTAGGCCTCCAAGGTCAGAGGGAAACTTGAAGCCTGTCATGGAGTCAGTTTGGTTCAGACCTATGTCCTTACAGTAACAGCTACCTTTGTGGTGAGCACAGCATAACTCACAGACTTGTCCAATCACTACATTGTACACCTGAAACTAATGTAACATCATGTGTTAACTGTACCTCAAAAATTTTTTTAATTCATAAATATATAAAATACATATGCTACATCTACGAAAAAAGTTTCAAGTTACTCCCGAGGAAAAAAGAAAAAAAGAAGGGGTAACTGTAAAGGTATATTCTTCTCTTAGTAAAATTTTGTCCTGAAAGTCTTTGCTCCCCTCTAAGTTGAACTATAAATTAATTACAATCTCAGTCAATAGAATAGACTCTAGAAACAGTCCCAAATATACATTCTCACTTTGAATACGACTAATAGGTTACTTGAAATCATTGGGGAAAAGACAACATATTTAATAAATGATGTTGGGATAATTTTTAAGCTCCTGGAAAACATGTTTACATGCATATCTCACTCCCCTTAAGTACAATAAAGTCTATTTACATCAAAAACTTAATATACTAAAAATAGAACCATAAAGTCTGAATAAAATATGAGTTTTTTAAAAATTACCCTACAGTTTGGAAGATCTATCTAAGCCAACTTATAAAATTCAAAATTCAGAAAGATAAAAACTAATAAATTTGACTACTTTTAACTTTAACTATCTGCAATGGAAAAATTTACTGTAACTAAATTCAAATGATAATTTACAAATGGAGTAGAAACAAATTGGCAGCACACATGACAAAGGGCTAATTTCCTTAAAATTAAAAGTGCTCTTATAAGTTAATAAAGAGACAGCTAACCAAAAAGAAAATATGGCAAAGAACACAAAGAAGGAATCAGGGAAAAGAAGTGCAAATGGCCTATAAAATGAAAAGATGCTCAACTTCACTTATTATTAGTAAAATTAATAATAAATAGGGTTGCCGTAGGGCACCTGGGTGGCTCAGGGCATTGAGCATCTGACTTGGTTTTGGCTCAGGTCATGATCTCATGTTTGGTGAGATCGAGCCCCACATCTGGCTCTGTACTGACAGGATAGAGCCTGCTGCGCATGTTCTCTCTCTCACTCTTTATCTCTATCTCTATTTGTCTATCTCTCTCTTCCTCAAAAATAAATAATAAACTTGGAAACAAAAGAAAAAATAGTAATAAGATGTGATTTTTCAGATAGACAAGAAGACAAAACTTTGTTACTACTTGGCATGGCCACCGTGGGGATCCCAATGTGGTAAGAAATAGGAACACGGAGTGTTATAACTAGGGAGGAGCTGAGTTTGCCTTTTATGGGAATAATTGCTCACTGCGTGCCAGTTTGACTCCTGCCTCCCCCCAATGGTAGGAGATACAGAGACTACGTAACCCTGGACACCTTCAGACTTGAACCAGAGAATTCCAGGTTCAACTCCAAGATCCATAAAAGAGGCACGGGGGAACTGTATCCTCGCTTTGATCAAACTTGACTGTGCTGGTTCTCAAACTTTGGCAAATATCAGAATCGCCTGGAGGGCTTGCTAAAACACAGATTTCTGGGCCCTGCCATGAGAGATTATGATTCAGGAGGTCTAGGGTGGGACCTGAAAACTTGCATTTGTAACAAATTCCTAGGTAGGACTGCTGATCCCGGGCCAGGGACCACACTTTGAGAACCTCTGGTCCAGGGACCACCCCTTGGCCTACTTGTTTGCTGTTTCAGCAGCAAATGAAATAAAACCAACACTGATTGGAGTCTCAGTGCCAATCTTCAAAGCCAGACCAGCCCTCTGCGGTTTGGCCGAGCTTATCAATTGGTAAAGATGGATAATAAAATATTTTCCCACAGAGCTAGTGAGAGAATAAACATATGCAGCCCTTCTCCATTTGGCAATATTTCTCAAAATTCACATGCATATATCTTTGGCCCAGGAATTCCAATTCCCAGTATATATTCTGTATATATGCTCCTCTCAGAATGCATAAAAATTATGTGTACAAAGAAAGATGTTTAGAGTCGCATATTGGTAATAGCTGAAAACCAGGAGCAAATGTCGGTCAATTGGGAGTTGCTGAAATAAATTAGGCTACGTCTCAAGGGAATACTTTGCAGCCATTAGAATGAATGTGGTAGATTCATCATACTGAAATGGAAATGTGCCCACAGTGTATAATTGTGCAAAAGATCAACTGCAAAATAGTACATGAATGTGATCCTTTTTTGTCAAAATTAGAAAGATAGATTATATATAAGATATGACAAATAGTATGAATAGTATGAATAATCAATCATAAAGATATGGTTGATATATATGCATAGTACACAAATGTGTATGTGTATCAGCAAGGTTTCTGAAAAGCCCCTTATCGATGTAGCCTAGAAAGGGGGCTAGAGCCCCAAGACAGTGATACTGCCTGGCTACGGAGAAAACATACATGACATTGAAAAACATTAATTAGGGATGCCTGGGTGGCTCAGCCGGTTAGGCATCCGACTTCGGCTCAGGTCATGATCTTACAGTTTGTGGGTTCGGGCCCTGTGTCGGGCTCTGTGCTGACAGCTAGCTCAGAGCCTGGAGTCTCCTTCAGATTCTGTGTCTCCCTCTCTCCCTGACCCTCCCCTGATCACACTGTCTCTGTCTCTCAAAAATAAATAAAAAACATTAAAAAAATTTAAAGAAAGACATTAACTTTACAATGCTCCTGCTTGAATTATTTTACAAAAAGCACATATACCCTGTTTCATTTATTTAAAACCCATTTTTTACACATTTAAATAAATGTTCAATTTATTTGGATTACAGTAAAATGTAAACTTTTTAAATAAGTATTAAGTGTTGACAAGGATGTAAGGTATGTTACCAATGATGCATTGCTGGTAACTACATAACTTATTAAAATAATTTTTTAATAGTTTATTGTCAAATTGGTTTCCATACAACACCCAATGCTCTTCCCCACAAGCGCCCTCCTCCATCACCACCACCTCTTTTCCCCCCTTCCCCTTCAAGCCTCAGTTTGTTTTTCAGTATTCAATAGTCTCTCAAGTTCTGCATCCCTCTCTCTCCCCCACTCTCTTTCCCTCTTCCCCTCCCCCTGGTCCTCCATTAGGTTTCTCCTGTTCTCCTGCTAGACCTATGAATGCAAACCTATGGTATCTGTCCTTCTCTGCCTGACTTATTTCACTTAGCATGACACCCTCCAGGTCCATCCACTTTCCTACAAATGGCCATATTTCATTCTTTCTCATTGC
>NC_043704.1:19591406-19647987 GCF_006229205.1 Suricata suricatta
GATAGTTTTTTGAGGAACCGCCACACTGTTTTCCAGAGCGGCTGCACCAGTTTACATTGCCACCAGCAGTGTAGGAGGGTGCCTGTCTCTCTACACCCTCACCAGTATCTATAGTCTCTTGATTTGTTCATTTTAGCCACTCTGACTGGCGTAAAACCCATTTTTTAAAGTCAATGCAAGAGCAAGAAATTAACACCTCTTATGCCTTGGTGTTAATTTTTATAGATGGCTTGCCCAGGCTTCTACTGAAGAACAGTTATTTCTTGCTTAGCTTTTAATCACTGGATATAACTGAAATGAACAAAACAATGCAAAGCCTCATGAAAGAAGTTAAAAAGGAGACAGGAAACAAATCAGGTACATACCACAAACAGATAGGGAGACTGTAGGCCTGTGCTCCTCTCACACCCTATCCTTTGCCCTAATTTTACTCTCTGAATGACTTTAAGAAAATTTAGCATCTTTATATGATTGAAAATGTAAATGTTTATATTAAGTACCCAATGTCTGGAGTGCCTGGGTGGCTCAGTTGGTTAAGTGTCCGACCTCAGCTCAGGTCATGATCTCATGGTTTTTGGGTTTGAGCCCCACGTCAGGCTCTGTAGGACAACTCATAGCTGAGAGCCTGCTTCTGTCTGTCTGTCGCTCTCAAAAATAAACATTAAAAAATTTAAGTATCTGCAATTTCTCCGTTGATTCAATAGTGCTTCAGTAACCATGAACTGAGTTGGTATGACGCCTGTCTACCTCATGTGGCCCCCATTTCTATAAGTTCTGGGAATGGGACAATGTCAGTATATGACTCTAGTACATGATGACAGTATATATGCCAGGATGTGCTCAAATACAGAGGACCTAAAATTCTCTCGTGGCAAGGGTGTCCCTGAAATCAGCATTACTTAGGAGAGTACCAGGAAATTACCAGCTTGTAAGAGAAATTAATTAATTCTGTTGTGGGCCTGACATTCAAGACTTTCAGGCAGCAAGGTCAAGCTGGCATTTCAATATGCAAACCTACTGCTCTATGGTATAAGGCCAGCTCTCAGGGGGGAGAGAGGAGGGCCAGAGGTACGATCCAATCTTAAACTTCTTAGAGTCATGAAAGCTTAAGCCATGATATAAATATTTATACATTCTGGATTTAAAAAATAAAATCTGAAAAGCCAGTAGGGAGCAATATCACACATTCTTTCCCAACCTGAAAGAATAAAACAAGACTTAGAATTCCAATGAATCGCACATTTTCTCATTCCCCAAAATCATATGGAGAGGCCCTATTGCAATCTCTTAGTTACTCCATAAAGAGGCACTGGCAGTTTCCATAAAGTTTGTATCATTTGGTGGAAAATTCTATAAAAGTGGATCATTGACATCAAAACAGACCCTGAATTTTGTGTATCAAATAATATAAACTAACATGTTTCTTTCATCCTGGAACCAGCTGCCCTTTCTTTTCCTTGGCAGGCCAGGAATATCATGTGTTATAGATCATATGTCAAGTGCCAATGGACATAACATGTTGGTATGTTCCTGATTGATTCCAGTCACTCATTAATTATCTTTCTCTATTCAAGCCACCTTAAGTGTTTTCTTTATTTGCCTTAAGATTAGCTAAACATCCTTTTTTCTACTTTTTATATTGACCCAAAGTGTTAATTTGATCACAGCACTGTCATTTGGGGTGCATGATATCATTGCATGTAATTGTGTAAAGGAACTGAGGTAGAACTGGGAAAGTCAGAGATAAGCAGCTGAACCAAAAACATGGGGAGTCATAGACTTGACCAATGCAATAAGACTTTGTAACTAAGAATACCACTTAAATCTTTTCCTGGTTTTCTCCATGCAGCTCAAAGCTCTTCACAGCAATTATTATGTGAATCACCCAAACATTCTTCCACATCAGCAGGCAGAAGGTACTATAATAGTCACAGAATGGATTGGAAAAACCGTACTGCAGAAAACTTAAGTGACTTTCCAAATATTACAAAATGAGTCAGAATGACAAAAGAAAATAGTTCTCAATGACGCTGATCTGGTCAACGGTCCTAGCCAAACAAGCACCTCTCTTTGTCTGTTGTAACATTCTTCTGCAACAGAGACTAGCAAAGGATTTCATCATCTTCCCATTGACTGCTGCCTGTTGGTTCTCTTTTGTCTCTCCTAAGTTTTGCTCCACAATAATGGAAATGACGTTTGTAATATTCGAACAGCGTCATATCTGACAGAGTGCTTTTAGCATTCATGATCTCCTCTAATTAAGCAAGCCCACTTCTGCCTTCTGTATTTCTTCCTTCAATCCTTGACTCAAGCTGACTCAGAGTTGTCAAAAGATACCATATATGAAATGCAGAAGGGAAAATAAGATTTCCCTTATCCATTATTTCCACTGAAGATAATCAAGATGCCCCTGTCATCTTTTGTTGTTTTATTTAACAAACATTCATTGGGCACTGATCTGTGTCAGGAAATGCTAAGTGTAAAAATATAAAGATAATTAAGATAGTCCTTAAATGAAAGAGCTTATGGTCCAAACATGGAAATAATTCACAAGTACAATATGGCAGGTGCCTCCATGGAGGTATGAATAAAATGTTCATGGAATATCAATGAAAAGGAAAGGAGTTCTACTTGGGAGATATCGGAAGAAGCTTCTGTGCAGAATTACCTTAATCTGTCCCCCTCCACACATCCCCTCTCCACCTGCTCCGTACCCAGGAAGCTAACTGTTGTAGACTGTACTACAATGCTCCCTTGCTTGTCTTCTAAATTTTGGTGGGTTTGGCAATGGACACTCCTAGCAGGACAGCTGAGGACATGCAGAGAGGTTGGGTGCTTATTTTCCTAGATCCTTCCATACCCTTTCAGAGTTTGGCACTGCCTATATTCCTCTATCAAAGGCCAGCAGCCCTATTCTAAAATCGCAAGTCATTCTGGGTCGCTGTTCCCTTACTTGCCTCCGGCCCACGAGTGGTAGGCTGACATTCTTACTAGCCTCAGAGAGCAGCACTGTCTTTATAGCATCCTAACCCTTTGTAAATAATATCTTCATTAAGTCTTTTCAGCAGGAGAGTGACCAAATGAGTGTAGAGCGCAGAGTTGTTAAGGAAGACCCTAGAGCAGGGGTCCTAATTAGAAAGCTGCTGGGATCTTGAACTCACGAGAGAGCATGCATTAGGGCAGTGGTAGCTGAGAGTCAAAAGCTAATTAACTGACCTGCAGCGTAATTTTGGAGGCTGAATTGCTAGACCAGGCAACTAACTGGCCACTGAGGAACGTGAGGGACTGCATCAAGGTGAAGATAACTTTCCGACTTTTAGGAAATGTACGCTCCTTAATTTTTTTTAAACCTTTGTGGTGCCACTTGTGATACATTTTCAATTAAAGATAATCTGGCAAAAATGCTGCTGTTTATTAAGCTTCCTGCCCTTGCCTTGGGCATGAAATCAATACTCACCTTCCAGAGGGCTTACACAGCAGACCAGCAGCCTGGGCACACATGTCCATCTGTGGTGCACTCTTCCCCCTGCTGCACACGCATGCAGCCAACAGGGCCTCCTGGGGAGGACACACAGCCATGCAGGAGAGCAGAGAAGATCACGTGCCCTTGGAGCCCATTCTTCTCACATAAAGTCAGTATCTTTTGACAGTCTGGACACTGAAATTATCCTTCAGTCTAAATATACTGGGAAGTGACCCCGTCGGTTAGGTGTCTGACTCTTGATTTTGGTTCAGGTCATGGTCTCACTCACAGTTCATGAGTTCGAGCCCCACATCAGGCTCTGTGCTGACAGCGTGGAGCCTGCTTGGGATTCTCTCCTTCCCTCTCTCTCTGACCCTCTCCTGCTCATGCTCTCTCTCTCTCTAAATAAATAAGTTTTAAACAAACAAACTGGGATGTGGATAAGAACATACCACATTCTAGCATTCATCCGAATGGCAATAAACCTGGTGTTACTATGTCTAAATGAAGTAAGTCAGGTGGTGAAAGACAAATATATGATCTTATTTACGGTATCTAAGAAAAACTCGGGACACCTGGGTGGCTCAGTTGGTTGAATGTCCAACTTCAGCTCAGGTCATGATCTCATGGTGTGCGAGTTCAAGCCCCATATCAGACTCTCTGCTGTCAGTGTGTAACTGCTTTGGATCCTCTGTCTCCCCCTCTCTCTGCCCGTTCCCCACTCACACATGCTCTCCCCCCCTCTCAAATATAAACGAAAAGAAAGAAAGAAAGAAAGAAAGAAAGAAAGAAAGAAAGAAAGAAAGAAAGAAAGAAAAGAGAGAGAGAAAGAGAAAAGAAAAAATAAATTTAAAAAACCTCAGAGAAACAAAGATTAGATTTGCAGGCACGGGTGTGGATATTGGGTGAAGGGAGTCAAAAGGCACAAACTTCTAGTTATAAGATAAATAAGGTCTGGGGATAAACATGATATCTATAATTAACAATACTGTATCATATATTTGAAAGTTACTAAGATAGCAGATCCTAAAAGTTCTCATCACAGGGAAGAAAATGTAACTATGTGTGGTGACGAATGCTAACTAAACTTGTGATCATTTCACAACACAGGCACACATCACATCATTATGTTGTGTACCTTAAATGACTACGATGTTCTATGTCAAGTGGATCTCAGTCAAACTGGGAGATAAAACTCATGTCATCATAGCTTTCTTTCCAGGGCTCTGCTGCTGTTGGGGGAGATCAGCGAGAGGATGTGCCCATTGGTCGACCCACGAGCTGGAGCAAAGCACTCAAGGCTCCTCATACCCCCTGTCCTGTCCTTGGAATGTACATTCTGCCCACAGTTCCCACTGTGGGAGCCAAGGACACAGCCTTGAGAGAGTAATGTGTCATTGAGACCATCTGGACGGTATAGGCGATGAAGCCTCGTTAAGGTCTCCATATAAACTTTTAAAGATTCAGGCAGCGGGAACAGAAATCTACTCATCTTGCAGATGCTCAGAACAAGCCACATCGGCAAATTTCCTTTCTTATTAAATCTGCTACCCCATCAACCCCTTTCTTTGGCCTTCCCTTACCCTCAGAGTATGGGGCCAGTTTCAATTTCACATGAGAAGATCCCAAGGGTGCAAACCAGCAGCTGCCCACCCACCCTTCCATTTCCATTCATTTTAAAAGCAGAAAGTAAAAACAAAGCCTTCTATTATTTTATCATTAGACTACTTCCACATGGTTGAAATTCCTATAAATGAGTATAGACCTGGGTGAAGGTGAAATCCCAGAGGTCGTAAAAAATACATTATTCTTTCTGGAATATTAATAATCAGATATTATGACCACACTATAAATGCATTCTAATTCTCTCAAAGACAGAGACTGAACCTTAACAAATATCCAACCTCAAGTAAAAACAGAGGCTGAAGTGACCTTAATATTTCTTCCATTTACGAAATCGGAAAACTGTGTTAGGAAATCCTTTTCTTCAAATAAAATCACACCAAGTCCAAGGAACCAGTAACTTTTCTGGAGGTACTCTGGCACAATGAAACATGTGAAATGTGCACGGAAAAAATGAGTACTATGTGCAAAAACATATGTACAAGGATATCGATGACGTTGCTCATAATGGCTAAAAGCCACACGCAGTAATATTCAACAACAGAGAAGTGGTTTAGTGCATCTCCTTGGGCACCAAGGGGATAGTGCTTTTGTACGTGTTCAGCACCAGGTCCAGTCTACTCTCTTCTCAAGGTGAACTTCTTTCTGGAGTTCTTGGTGCTCTTTTTCCTTTGCAGCCCTTGATCATTGCAAAGGTTTCCTTAACATTGAATTTTGAAAAGAAAGATTAGTGTCTCCTCCAGAAGGCACTGGGGCTTCTTATGCAAATTATCCTCCATCACTACCACCTAATCCTGCACACAAAGAGGAAGGGCAGACTTGAAAAGTGACACAGCCATTTAAAAGTGGCTCAGATTGAAAACGTGTTTGTGTCTTCTGTTCTCTCTCAGAATACTGCTAAAGAGATGGTTTATAAAAAAAAAAGTTCACCTGCAAAAATAGGAGGAGGAAAGGAAGCAACAGAAGTCAAGCTCACATGCCAAAAAACCAGACAGCCAAGCTGTAACTGAGAGACAGAGAAATAGGTGGTAACCACAGGTCAAGAATCAGAAGGACATCTGCCTTCTTAACAGAAACACTGGGCACCAGAAGACAATAAAGCAATGCCTCCAAATCCCCGAGGAACAATGATTTCTAATTGGGAACTCTATATTAAGCTCTACTCTTCTTAGAATATGAAAATAAAATAAAAATTTTCCCAGGCATGTAAAATTTTTAAAAAATGTTTATTTCCAATATAGCTTTCCTCAGGAAGCTACTAGAGTAGATGTTCCCCCAAACAAGAGAATTTACCAAGACAGCAAAACCTAGAAAGCTTGGGGTCCAGTTAGGACAAGCTACATAATTTACAGGGTCCAGTGCAAATGAAAACAGAGAGCCCCCTGTTCACATTGTATTAAGAATTTCAAGATGGTGACAGCAGAGCACGAACCCAAGTGCAGAGCCTGTATGCATATAACTGCGTGGGACGCAGAGGTTAGGAAACTGGCCTTGGGTCGTCTCTGGAAGAGGGAAGAGGGAATTCCCAGGATGATGAAGAAGAGGGACCCCAGGACAGTAGCTGTGCAAGTCCAGATACCAGTCCACACTGGAGCTAGAATGCTGGAGTGCATCAAGATGCATATCTTCAGGGGCACCTCGGTGGCTCAGTTGGTTAAGTGACCGACTTCAGCTTAGGTCACCATCTCATGGTCCATGAGTTTGAGCCCCACATCGGGCGCTGCACTACCAGTGCTTGGGAAAATCCCACTTGGGATTTTCTATCTCCCTCTCCACCCCCCCCAACTTATTCTCTTTCTCTTTCTCTCTCTCAAAATAAATAAACTTAAGAAAAAAAGATGGATATCTTCAAGGAAAAGAATGAAATACAGAGATTACTCAATGCATTTTAATGGATTGAGGGGACATTTCCACATCTTAGGGAAAGTATATGAAAGAATTAGTGATGGGCACAGTTAAAGCAACATTCCAGACAAATCAATTAGTGGTCACTGCCAATATTTTAGAACAAACTTACTACAAGAGCAAAAGCACTATGCTCTAGAAACTGTGAAGCCAGATAAGCAAGAAACTGACCTGCAAGCAGTTACATGGTGTTGGGATGTGCACAGGTGAATCAGAGCCAGTCTTGGTACTATAGTAGGACTTGTCTACAAATTCGAGATGGACAGTGACCTTCTGGCCCCACACGGAACAAGTACAAGGGCATGACAGAGCACAAACAATTCTGAACAAGCCGAGACAAACACCCCTCTTCGCTGATGATGAGTCCCAGAATGGGGAAATGTTCTAGATTTCTCTCTCTCGATGCCCCCACAAAGTCCCATTCAAAGACAGGTATGCTAGAAATATATGCTAGTAAACAGTTCCTATTTGGGATCCTATTAGGACCTGTAAAACAAGCACATTTTGTTTTGTGTATATTGATTCCAGTGTATTGATTTTAATTTATTTGCTGTAATTAAACTTGTGTAATTATTGCAAGGAAATTCAATGAAAACAGGCTCAGACATTTCTTTTACAGCAGCGTTCCATGTTGCTCTGGCTTACTGGGATTCTCTTGTGGCTTGGTGTTAGGAATGCAGGGTCAAAGCGGTATGCTCCCCAAAGGCAAGGGGAGAAAGTATGAGTCAGGCACACTTAAAGAACAGAATTATTTTTCCTTTGAAATTAGATTACCGTTCCTATAAAGCATGCTGATTTTTCAAAAGTTCTAACAGTAAAGAAAATCTCAAGGGAGAAACAAAAGGTAATCCCAAATCCTACCGCATAGAGGTAAGCACTTTTACCCGTTCCCTTGTTGGTCATGTCCTCATGTATACAGACGCAAAGAGAAAAAGGTGAACACTTTCGCACAAATGATAGAATGATATTGTACTCTGTGATCCACGTTGTTCACTCAGGGATACAGGAGTCCCCCGCTTATGCATGATTTTCCTTCCCATGGTATCAGTGACCTGTGGTCAGCCAAGGTCAGGAAGCAGACGATCCTCCTGAGCCTCCCGTCAGATGGTCAACAGGAGCCTCACACCACATCACAATGCCTCCATCACTCGCCTCACTTCATGGCATCAGATGGGCATTTATCATCTCCCATCCCAGCAAGCAGGAGCAGGGTGGGTACACTACAATAAGATATTTTGAGAGACCCCTTTTGTATAACTTTTACTATATTTTAGTTGTTGTATTTTATTATTAATCACTGTTGTTAATCTCTTACTGCACCTAGTTTATAAATCAAACTTTACCACATGTACGAATGTATGGGGAAAACATAGTATATATAGGGTTCAGTTACTCTCTGTGCTTTCAGGCATCCACTGGGGGTCCTAGAACATACACGTGAAGAAATGGGGACAGACTACTGTATATCATGGGTACTCTACATATGTCAAACTATATATTTCATACCATCATTTTTAATAGCTACATAGTATACCATCGTATGTATACAATAATTAATTTTAAAAACTTTTCAATTATTCTTCACTGTAAAAAATAAAAGCTGCCATCCCCTGAGTACATATCATGTCCTACTTCCGTAATTACCTCCTTAAGGTAAATTCCTACAAGTGAGTTTGTTGGCTCAAAAAGAACAACTTGGGAAACTGTATTTCAGAGTATTTTTTTAAATTGATTCACACTTCCATTAACAGCCTAAGAATACACAAATGACCAAGAAGCACATGAAAGGATATTCAACATCATTAGCCATCAGGGACATGCAAATCAAAACCACAATGAGCTATCCCTTCACACTCACCAACGTGGCTATAATCAGAATGACGGACAATAATTGCTGAGGCCATAAAGAAGGTGGAGCCCTCAGATGCCACTGCCGACAATGTAAACTGGTGCGCCCGCTTTGTAAAGCAGTCTGGCATCTTCAGACAGAGTCCTCAAAGGACCCGGCAATTCCGTTCCTAGGTATGTACCGAAAAGAATTGAAATCAGGAACTCAAAATGAGTATCTGCATGCCAGTGTTCACTGCAGCATTATTCACAACAGCCAAAAAGTAGCAACAACCCAAGTCGTCACCAACAGGTGAGTGGGTAAACAAAATGTGATCTATCCATTGAATGGAATATTCCTAATACTCATAAGAAGGAACAAAGTTCTGATAAATGCTGCAACACAGATGACCCTTGAAAACCTTGATAAGTGAAACAAGTCAAACACAAAAGGGCAATTATTATGGAATTCCACTCACATGAAACATATGGAATAGGCAAATTCATAGACTGAAGGGAGATTAGGGAGACTCAGGAAAGGGGAAATGGGATGTTATTGCTCACGGGTTATAGTTTCTGTTTGGGGTGATGAAAACACTGGACATGGTGGTGCTGGTTACACAACATTGTTAGTTGTGCCACTAAATTGTGCATTTAAGAATGGTTAAAATAGCAAATTGCATGTTATATATATATATATATTACCCAATTAAAAAGGTACCCCAAAAAGTTCTTAAGTTTAAAAAAACAGATAGGAATGAAGCAGATACATGCTACAATATGGATAAACCTTGAAAACATTTTGTTAAGTAAAATAATCCAGTCACAAGAGACAATATATCTGATTCTAATATAAAATGTCCAATATTGGCAGATCAATAGAGACAGGAAGTAGATTAGTAGTTGCTTAGTGCTGGATGATGGAGGTTGAGTGGCAGTGAAAAGAGCAGTAAGTATGTAGGATATGGGGTTTTTATGAGGGAGAGTGAAAATGTTCTAAAATTAATCATGGTGATGGTTGTACAACTCTGTGAATACACTAAAAACGCTGAAAAATACACTATAAATATGTGAGTTACATGATATGTGGATATCTCAAGAAAGCTACTATTTTTTTCAGTAGGCTCCAGCTCCATGCCCAGCATGGAACTCAACGAGAGGCTTGAACTCACGACCTGAACTGAGATCAAGTCGGACGCTTAACTGACAGAGCAACCCAGGTTCCCCATGTTATATTTTTAATTGTATATTTTTCTGATGATGATGAGTTGGACCATCTTTTCATATTCATTGCACATTTGTGTTTATTCTATTGTAAATGACTAGTTCATCTTCTTTGCTCTGTTTTGTTTTTGTTTTGAATAATGTAGAGACTCATTGGGAGTCTATGTTGACAAGTATTTTGTAAGTACATCATGTTCTTGAAGTTGGTGCAAAATACTGCAGATGGCATGCCTCAAGCCAAAAGACAAGGCCAGTTCTGAAGATGCTGACAGCCTAACAGGTTGAATTAATTGTATCTGTAACAGAGCGCACATGGCATGGAAGGGTAACACAAAGAGAAGACTCCTTAATTCTTGGGTGCCATCACAGGTGCTTTGCAAATACACTCTCATATAATCCATCACAGCCATTTACAAGGAAGGGAGCACAAGTTCCTTGAGATTGCTCCTCCAAAGTGCTACTCCGTCTTAAGCGCCCTCTGAAGAGTATTGATTGCACATGCATGACCAATAAGAGGAAGCTATGACGATGCCCTTTGTACCTTGTGAGCTCCAGACATCAATGACTGGAATAATGCTGAGCAGCCGCTGGCATTATGAAGTTGGAGCTGTCTGAATATACATTTTCTTCACTGCTCCCAGGGAGGCCGTGCAGAGAAACTTATCAACAGAAACATAAATTCTTCAAGGTCCCTCAAATGTCCCTGTGAGGAATTATGAGCCATCCTCAGTCATAAGAATTGCATTTGGATATCTCTGCCCAGCCAAAGCCCTGATTCAGAATGGTGCAGTAATAGGTCAGATGTCGCAGAGACCCGGAAATGACAAAGTCACAAAAAAAATGATAGACAGCTATTGAAAGAGCTCACAAATATCATATTTGAGAAATTTGGCGATTCCATGGGATTATATTACTCCTCTGTGTAATTATGGGCAGTGCCATGCAAGGATCAAATTTTTAATTTGAAAAAGACCTTAGAGTTTATCTACTCAAACCTTTTACTTTACAGATGCAGTAATTGAGATCATAAGATTTTAATGAACTACTTTACTTAGAAAAATCTCAGCGAGGGGAAGACAGAACAATTTCTGCTGACTCCAAACTCCTGGATTTGTTGCCCTTCTTCCTCCTTGGTCTAAGAAACCTCCCAAGTCAGTTTTCAGT
Source organism: Suricata suricatta (assembly GCF_006229205.1). Lineage (NCBI taxonomy): Eukaryota > Metazoa > Chordata > Mammalia > Carnivora > Herpestidae > Suricata > Suricata suricatta. The sequence continues at coordinate 19,602,613 of NC_043704.1, forward strand.
GGTAAAACCTCAGCCTGTGAATTTAATATTTTTCAGCTGCCTATTGTACACTGGGGGTTGTTCAACCCTAACTCCCTTTAGCCATGAAAACTGGGAGAGAATATAATTCTCAGCACTGCTCATGTTTTCAAGTCACATGTCCTCAGGTTGCTAAAAATTTCTAGTCTGTGAAACATGAAATGAAATGCCAGGATGCTATTTTTGATTGACAACGAAAGCAAGGGAGCAAATTTATAACCACTGGTAACATCCTATGATGAGAGTGAGAAATCGCTAGTGATGAGAGATGTTACCACACAGCATTGACAAAGTTTCACCTTTCCTTTCGATTGAGGTGACTTCCCTCTGGCCTCCAGTTTCTAATATTCCAAAACTAGACATTTAGTTTTATTTTTAAATTAATTATAAACGTAATGGTTTCATGAGTATAATTTAGCGAGGAAGAGTGAAAAGAACCATACTTGGGAATTTCATTTTATTTATGTTTTCCTTCACTTGGAATTTTATTGTTTTAACAATTTTTTAAAGATTTTTTAACATTTATTTTTTAGAGAGAACATGCATGAGCAGAGGAGGGGCGGATAGAGGAGGTACAGGGGATCTGAAGTGGGCTCTGTGCTGATAGCAAAGGGGTGAATGCAGGGCTTGAACTCACAAACTGTGAGATCATGACCTGGGTCCAAGTCACATGCTTAAACAACTGAGCCACCCAGGTGCCTCAATTTAAGTTTTTTGAAGTATATCCCTGTTTAAAACCTCCAACTAGTTTATTTTTTAAAACACGTTTATTTATTTTGAGAAAGAGAGAGACCGAGAGAGAGCATGAGCGGGGAACGGGCAGAGAGAGAGAAAGAGACAGACTCCCAACCAGGCTCTATGCTGTCAGCCCAGAGCCCAGTGTGGGGCTTGATTCCACAAACTGAGTTGAAATCAAGAGTTGGACGCCAGACTGAGTCACCAGGCGCCCCAGTGAATTTAATTTTTAAAAATACGTCTAACTGGGAATGCTCAGTAGAAGTATACAAATGAATGTTTCAAGGAGAGAAGGTATTACAGAGAACACCACCTAGCGCAGTAACTGTAAATGGCTTTGATCCTTATGTATTTTCTAGGACAACAGAATGGAGTGCTCTAAAGGTAGAAAGCGTTCATTTAACTTAAAAAAAGAAAAAAAAACACTTCATGTACTTTGGTCATCAGCGGGTCCAGTGCCACAGCAGCAGGCAATTTAAGACAAGCATACTTGAAAAATAAGGAAGGTACTCAAAATGTCAAGTCTGTGGCACATATACATAGCAATACAGAATTCTGCCCCACTCTTTGACTAATGAACATAATAATCAGACTTAAATACTTAATATGTAGTATCTAACAAATTTATATTTAATATATGTTTATATATTATATATTATTAAATAATACATACTTACATTTAATGTATATTAACTAAATATTTGAGAATGTAATACAATTGGAATCCTTGGGAAAATTCAAACTATAATTCTGTAAATATACAGATAGACACATATATACCGAAATAAATATATATTATATATACAAATATATATAAATATAAAATGTATATATACAAATGTCAAATATGCATGTATATTTGACATATGTATATATGCACACACATATGTATGTATATATTTGTTTGATATATGTGTGATGATATATCTGAATTTTCTTTTCTTCCACTGAATTAACTGGTCATTTGTTTTCACCATCACGTAGTTACAAATACAAAAAAGAATCTGCACTTAGCCAGCAAAGAAGCTGAAGTATCATCTTTTAATTTTAACTCCTCTTTTATTGCCCCTCATTTTCTAAGGGATTAGGCTCCTTCCGGACGTGTGTTTTTATGTTGGCTTTTTCCAAGTTGATTTTGTTTTACTCTTTAAGTTCACACCATTGTTTGCTGACATAGTGAAATGTGATTTACAACACAATAACCAGCCGGCTGGAGAACATATTAACTGGAAACTGGAAATGTAAGCAGTAAAGGATGTCAGGATCCACTAAAAATAGAAGGTTCCATACTTTCAGTTTAGTCATCTTTATTTGGTATAAGAATCTCTGACTGCAGCTCATTGTGAGTTTGTTTTTGGGTGGGGTTTTTTTGTTTGTTTGTTTTTCTTTTTTTTTAAAGCATAATGGAGGGACAAATTCAATGTGAAAATTACTTTTTAAAAACTGAGGTATTTTTTTAGCCCATCAAATTTCAGTATACATGGTTAATAACCACTTCAAATTGCTATGCCAGGAGAAACTTTTACCTAATTGCCTGCCAAGGCTCATAAAGCACCTCTGTGTCATTGGCAATGCATTGGTCTATTGATGTCATAACTCACACTGATATTTTCTGGCTCTCATTTTTCACTCATACTGATGCTCACTTCCTTTGATTTTTTTTTTACATCCAGTAGTTCCAAAACTCAGGGCTATGCCTTGGCTATACAATTTTTAGAAGCTTCTATTATACCTTCTCTTATATGGATTTTCTCTTTCCCTATAATACGCACACACGAGCGCACACACACACACACACACACACACATATGTGCATACACATCAATGCATGCATGCATGCACACACACTTTAAATGGTGTAATACATTCTCTTCCAGGTGGTATTTTTTCATTAAACTGAAACATTTTATTGTCATATTGATCTACAGGTCCCTTTAAAGCTATTCCAAAGTCCCTCTTTATGTGACATAATAGTGATCAAACCACTTTATCTCAGAATGCCAGAATTTTTAGAAGAGCACAGCTAATGAGTTACTTTCTGGCATGGGGTCAGAAGGATCAGTTCTTATAACTGAATCACATGCCAGTCCTTTCCACAGTGCGCACCTTCTCTGTTGGCATAGAGTGTCCTCCATGGCCAGCACTGGGCAGAGGGAAGCAGCTCATATCAGGACACCTCTGTCACTTTCCCCTAGATGACTGTAAGGTGTGAAGAAAGAATGCTCACACCTGCCAATCCTGCCAAACTTCATGCTCTCATGCTGCACACCAATTAGCTGTACATTCTCTTGAGGAAGGCCAGAGTGTGAAAAGCTGTCTTTTGACGGTAACGTAACTGTCCTCTACAACCTCAGAGGAGGGTAGCATTCATCTTCACTAGTGGGATGGAGGGAAGTTTGAGGTGCAATGGGAAGGCATTCCTGTAAGGAGAAAAGTTTTCTTGGCATGTCAATACATCGTTAGCTCAGTAAACATGGCAACCCATGTCCAAGTGAGCCAAACTCCTCATTCCCTCAACTCCACTTCCTGAGTTAAAGACCCAAGCAAAGGGTGGAAATTTGGTCAACGAGGGCTATGAAACCCCAAGATGGGCAGGTTAAATGCAACAAATTAGTCATTGTATAAAAATTGGTCCATTTAATATAGCTATAGCGGTGCCATATACCTCACAATTCTGAATGAAAAATGCACATGTTCTAGAAAGTGGCAAAAGCATCACACACCAATTGCTGGTATCTTTGAAAATAATTAATTCAATATTTAAAAAATTTTTTGTTATGTTTTTTATTTTTGAGAGACAGTGTGAGCAGAAGAGGATTAGAGAAAGAGGGAGACACAGAATCGGAAGCAGGCTCCAGGCTCTGAGCTGTAAGCACAGAGCCCAAAGCAGGGCTCGAACCTACAACCTGTGAGATCATGACCTGAGATGAGGCCTGACCCTTAACCGACTGAGCCACCTAGGTGCCCTTCAATATATTTTTTTTAAAAACCAGACAAGTTTTCAGTCTTGAAGTTACTGCCTGTGGCTACCTCACAGATCTTGAAGTAACTCAATAGAGCCGTCTGAATGACTAAGCAGCAATCAAAGAGCCATTTGCAAACTTATTTTCTCCATCAGAGACTGTCTCAATAACCTCCTCAGGTGAACCAGCTTTGTCTCAGGTTTTTCAGCCAGGACTGCTACATTTGCTGTCACATTGTTTTAGTCATAGGAGTTTTTCTAGTTGTGGCTTCATTAAAGGTCGTATCTTGAAAATTTCAAAAGAGATGTTATGGTGTCTAGGCAGCACTCAGCATCCATTAGGTGATGTTGTGATTTATAGGAAGAAATATACATCGAGTCTTGTCCCATTTCTGGCACAGAGCTCCTAAAACTCTCATAACTTCCTAAATGTGTCTTTTGTTATGTCCATGAGGTGACTTTTGGAAAGCACAGGAGGATCAAGGCCCTTCGTCAAGGGAACCAACCCAGTGATTATATGGTTGGAATTTTCAGTTCCCACCCCTCTGAACTCTGGGGAGGGGAGGACGCTGAAGACGGACTTATTGCCAACAGTCAATGACTTATTCAATCAAGTTTATGTAATGAGCCTCCATAACACTCCAGAAAGATGATGTTGGGGAAACTTCTAGGTTGCTGAGTAACACATGGAGATTAGAAGAATGTAGTGGACCTGGAGAACCCACAGATGGGGTTGGGTATGGGATCTGTATGCCTCTACCCAATATTTGCCCTGTGTATCTCTTCCATCTGGCTGTTCCTGCATTACATATTTGTATAATAAACTGGCAATCTAGTAAGTAAAATATTTCTCTGAGTTCTGTAAGCCATTGCAGCAAAATCAAACCTGTAGCTGATCAGAAGCACAGGTGATAAATTGGACTTTCAACTAGCATCTGAAGTGGAGAAAGAGTGAGGGCCTTGTAGGACCGATCCCTCAAGCTGTGGAATCAAAAATCCCTCCAGGTAGACAGTGTCAGAGTTGAGTTGGATTACAGGACACCCAGCTGGTGCAGGAGACTTGCTTAGTGGTTTGGGAAACAAATACACATACACCTTGGAACTGGGTAGAGTTCAAGATGTGCTTTGAGGGGAGAAGAACTTGAGACCTCAACGTTCTGAGCTTTTCTGTGTAGGAATGTGAGTGGTAGAGGATGGCTGTAAGGAGAGAAAGAAAACATCAGTGGGCATAGAAACAACCTGTGATGAAGGACCAATCTTTCCTCCAATTTGTATTAAAAAATAAAAACACACAAAAAAGAAGATCTTTCAAGTTCAAGGCATACACAACATAAGCCCACTGATTCCACACTTGGATATTCACACAACGTCAAGTTGCTATTAAGTTCTCGTGATGTTGACTCTCACTCAATCACTCGCCTGGGGCCTGAGAAGCAATTCACAGGTGACTACCTCACCTCACCAATGAAAGGGGCAGCCACTGAACATGGGCCTGCTGGTGTGTTAGATGGGGCAGAATTTTAGGACCTGAGTTGCTGGTGTTTTTCCAGGCTGTGGTCCCACGAGAACAACCCCTTTGCTCTGGGTTGCTGTATTTCAGCCCTTCGGAGAGTCCAGGAATGCTGACTCTCAGATGCAAACAGCCTCTCCCAACCTCTGCCAACCTTTCTCTCACTCATCGAGAGATCTCTACAGTCCCGAGGCCTGGGGTTGTGGCGTCACCTCCGAGCTAACGCAGCTTCCCAAAATACGTGCTTTCATTGTTAACAGCTGGTTTCACAGCTTGGAAAAGCTTAACTGCTTTCTCTATGCTTCTGGAAATGACGAAATGACCATGTTAGATGGAACAAGTTGATGGACTCCATGATCTTAATTTCTCTCTCCCCTCTTACGGCTTCGATGTACTCCAGAGTTTGTTCCCCGGCCGGCTTTGGTCCTCCTGCTCAGTGTGGGGTGTTAAGTCTGAGAAATGCAACCTATCCACAGCTCATTTGAAAAGCTCAGGTGATTTACATACACCAGACATATCAAAGCTTCCTTTACGGGTCCAAATCTAATTTCGCTCCTAACGGCAGGATGCTAACTCTTGCCACCTGCGATCTTGGCACAAAAATTTGACATCAGAAACCCTCCCCACGCACTCAGGAATGCTGTCATATACAGACAGGAGAGCTGTTCTCGCACATCCCTTCAGGAAAGAAGATAGAAGATTTATGGAGACTCAATGGCATTTTTCCTGACTCCTGGTGACTGTCTGGACAGAAATAGGGAAGATTTATTTTCTGACTGGCCCTCCTATGTGCAAGCTCAGTCATCTGCAACCTAGCTAATTAGAAAGGTCAGTGGTACCTTTTGAGCAAAGCAGAGAAACAGACCTGAGCCAAACTGCAAATGTACATATTACTGATGACGGTGCCACACCGAAGCAGCAGAAGGACTAAGAATAATGCTCATGCCTCCTGGAGAGCTTTTGTGAGACATTTTTTTTAAGGCAAAGGAGTGAATGCTACTGCTTGGGGAGGTCACTGTCAGCAGGCTTCGTGCAAAATTAATAACAGAATGTGGTCGGTCCCATGCTTCGCTGTTCCTGCAGAAGGCGATGGCTGCATTATGAGTAAAGGGCAATTATAAAGATATGAAAGAAAAGATAAAGTATGAAATGGTCCAAGTTCAATAACAGACTGTAGCTGAACATACAGAAGCTACAAAATGCCACCTGACTCTTTTCTCTAGTGCAAAAAGGGGCATCGTATTTCTTGGGCATGTGGTGTGTCCCAGACATTGGATTAAGGTGATTTTCTATATTATAGAAGTAATATATTAGTGTCCTCTTTTTATAGTTGAAAAGCTGCGATTCAGAGAAGTTAAATAATATGTTCAAGGTCATACAACCAGTAAGGGGAAAAGCTGGGACCAATGTCTGTCTGAATCCAAAGCTTATTCTCTACATACCAATTATCAGTACAAAGCAAAATGTCTTTGATATCAGATGGTTGTATACATCATTGCTACTTCAATTCTGCTTTGCTGTCAAAATTAAATAAGTGTGGGGGTGCCTGGGTGGCTCAGTCGGCTAAGCTCCGGCTTCGGCTCAGGTCAGATCTCACATCCGTGGGTTCGAGCCCCGCGTCAGGCTGTGCTGACAGCTAGCTCAGAGCCTGGAGCCTGCTTCCGGTTCTGTGTCTCCTTCTTTCTCTGCACCACCCCCCCTCATGCTCTGTCTCTGTCTGTATCAAAAATAAATAAAACATTAAAAAAAATTAAAAAAAGAAAAATAAGTGTGAATTAATATTATATTAGATTATAATAAAAGCACGAGGACAGTGCATAGCCTGTATTTGCTAAATAATGCAAATTTAAAAGAATATATAAAACTTAAATATATAGTATATAAGTACACAGACACAAATCCATTAATCCTTGCATATTATCAAAACAGATGTTATCAAAAAGCTGCATGACATTTTATTCTTTCAGATTAATGTTAAGTATTGCAAGTGCACTCAGAACCTCAGCGCATGTATTTATCCGAGAGAACTTGATGGAAAAAAAAATGCAACTTCTCTAGAACATCCCAGGATTTTAGAACAATAGGAAATTGTGTCACCCTTGGAGGTTGGAATATTTTATGAAGCTCTTTGCCACTGATGGGACTATTATTTTATCTATACTAGGAAGCTCTACCAAAAATATCCTAGCCCATTTGAGCTGCAAGTTCAAAGTACTATCTTCACTCCCAAGTGACGGGTTTGACATGTCTCCTGGGATAAGTAACTGCCTTAGGTATGAATAATAATAATGCTTTTAAAAACCCATGTTTGTGAATATGCAGATTCTTAGACCTTACCCCATAGAACTTTTGCTCCAATAGGCCTCAGGTAAGATGCAGGAATCTGCATTTCAACATATATCAGTTTCTGACACAGGTGCTCTAATGCCTACAGATCAAAGATCACTAGTCTAGAAGATCCCTCCTTTTAGTTTGGAATGAGTCCCTGAAGAACTTGCTTTTTTTTTTTTTTAATGTTTTTATTTATTTTTGAGAGAGAGACAGAGAGAGAGACAGTGTGAGCAGGGGAGGGTCAAAGAGAGAAGGAGTCACAGGATCTGAAGCAGGCTCCAGGCTCTGAGCTAGCGGTCAGCACAGAGCCTGATGCAGGGCTGGAACCCACTAATTGTGAGATCATGACCTGAGCCGAAGCCGGACACTTAACCAACTGTGTCACCCAGGTGCCCCACTGAAGTTCTTGCTTACATTCACAGTAGAGCTACCATAGGCTTTCCAAAAGAGATTTTCCCAGCTTCTCAAATCACTGGAGTATTGCTTAAATGGAACCAAGTCTCAACGTGATAAATCCCAAGGACATACCTGCAGGAGCCTGGCCTTTACAAGCAGCAGAACTGCTGAAGTTCTGTTCAGATAAGAAGTTGCTTCCTTCTATTTGCTTTCCTTCTTACTTTAGGCTGTTCTAAAAATAGAGCTGTGAACCAGAAAAATTTGGTCTTTATATCTTACTTCCTCTGCCTTCACCACTTCTAACTTCAATATCCAAACCACATGCTGGTAGCTAAAGCTTTTTGTCTACTCAGGATCCAACCAAAGCAGTCTGGCCCTCCTTCCCATGCCCTGGATTTCTATTTCCTCCACCAACACGTATTTCATCCATTTCCCATCAGTCAGGATCCTAGCATCAGAACAGTGACAAAACTTTCATATAATACATTAGAATAAATAGAATAACAGACTAATATTTTATTTGGGAGCCAAACTAGAGTGAAAAGAGGAAAATTTTGTGTTTGGGTTGAACACACTGCAAAATGAAGTTGATATACAAAGTCAGAATAATGGTATCAGGTGATGTGGAAAGGTAAAGACATTCCTCCACTTTTCTGCTAGAGAAAATAAATACCTACTTCATCAGCAATCCACAACCTTTGTTGTCAATTCAACAAGGTCATGGAAAGATGTAGCCAGCTAATGGGACATGAAATTCAATATGACAAAAACTGGACTCTAAATATGCTTTAATTTCTTAAAGAGAAATATAAAATGATTTATTAGAATACAAAATATAATAAAAATCAAAGATAAAGCGTGCCTGGGTGGCTCAGTTGGTTAAGTGTCCAACTCATAATTTTAGCTCTGGTCATGATCTCACAGTTCCCGGGATCAAGCTCCCCATCAGGTTCTGCACTGACAGCATGAAGTCTGCTTGAGATTCTCTCTCTCTCCCTCTCTGCCCCTCCCCCACTCATGCTCACTCTATTTCTCAAAATAAATAAATAAGCATTTAAAAAAATCAAAGATAAGGACATATACGAAAAATCTGCTTGATTAAACATCGGGGTCCATGGGAATGTACAAAATCACAGCTCCAACCTGAGACCAACTACTGTAGCATCAGAACAGACACAACAGTCAAGCAAAACTCTCAAGAGAGAGCAAAGAAAGAAATCAATTCTCCCATAAAGCTCTAAAAAGGAAGCAGACTTAGTGTATTTTAGATCTTCTTTGATGACCTCACAATATCTAGCATGATTAACAATTAAACATATGAAATAATAGCAATATACAATGAAATAAAGGATAGGCAGGGAAGAATGTGATTTGTTTGCATCATTAGAATCATTCAAACCTTAGCTCTGTCCTTGGATCAGAAATATCTAAGAGTTTTTGGCTTCTTAGTAATAAATCACTGAGCCATAATTTTCAAACTTCATGATTATAATTAACACTTAAGCCTTAATAGATGTTAAGGGGTTATTGTTGTTAGGTAGTATGTTATTTTAACAGGGGCTTTATATATACAAGGCCTTATAAATTCCAAGGAATAACTCTTAGAGATAGAAACTTCAGGTACTGTAATAAGATAGGAGGAAAGATTTCAGGGAGGGAGGTAAGTGGTCTTGTAACCTCCAAAATAATTCCACATTGTTACCCACTGCCCCCAATGTATAGGGACAAAAAACAACCCTGCTTTATTACAAGGCTTATCACATAGTACAGTATCATGTGTAGAGCATAATATGTTCATATTAAGAAAGATCTCCATTGAGAGATAAAACATAATTCCAGCCCAAATGGGTAGAATTCTTAATATCAGAAATATGTTCAGGATAATTCATTTTGCTTTGCCATGGAAGTCTCTTCTTTGGGCTGAACCATAGATTTCTTTTTAAAAATTTAATGTTTATTATTTTATTTTAGAGAGAGAGACAGATTGTGAGTGGGGGAGGGCTAGAGAGAAAAAGAGACATAGAATCTGAAGCTGGCGTTAGCATGGAGCCCTACATGGGGCTTGAACTCATGAACTATGAGATTATGACCTGACTCAAAGTCCAATGCTTAACTGATGGAGCCACCCAGGTGCCCCTAAATCAGATTTCTGAAGAAACCTCAGTTGTCTTTGGAGAGTAGGAGAAGAAACACCGATTAAGTGAGCTTCCAGATGAAGCTCGTAGGTCAGGATCGTATAGTTTGTACCTGTGGGCACACACAGGGCTCAAAATGGACACAGTGAGAATAATAAGAGTCCTAGCTGCCCCTGACTGTTTCCTTGCAGCGAACCACTGTGCTCAGCTCTGCGCTGTGTCTGTGCAGCGGAGCTCACCACTGCGGTCCCACCTGGGCCATGATCATAATGATCCGTATCTACAAGGCCACGGTGAAGATGAAAGGAGATGGCCAGTTGCAACACGTGACCACAAGAGTCGCATAATTCTTAAGTGGTTGCGATCCAAAGTCAAAGGTCTTTCTCCTCTCTGCATATCTTTCAGTAAATGAATTGGCCCTACCCATATATAGAGAAGACTTTAGAATCACAAACAACCAAAATTCTAACACTGGTTAAGGGAGGCCTATTTACAACGCGATTGAGCTTCTGACAAATAAAATCGGCAGAATTATTAAACATGTGTTAGAGCCTTGTAAGAAATTTTACTGCAGTCGAGCAGGAGGACGACTGGAGAGCCAGTGCCCCAGCTGCTTATCGGCAGGACAGAGACTAAGGATTAATTCCCCACCCTTTCCCGGTGTTCCAAATGACACTGACCTGGTGGCAGGCCTCCTGCCCTTGCTTCACAGGTAAGATCTCAGTTTAAGGTCATTTTCTCAGAGAAAAGCAAAGCACTGATCTCATTCCAGACTAAGTCAGACACCCTTCTATTATACTCTCTTACAGCATTTTGTATATTCTTTCGCAGCATCTAGCATAACTGATGAATAACATTGGTTTGTATGATTCTTTGATTAATATTTGCCTCCTCTCAAGTTTAAGCTGGTTAAAGCATGGTGATCGTTGAACTCACCATGATATCAACTGAGAGCCTAGCACAAGGTCTGGTACATGGAAGGAAGCAAATAAATATTTGGTGCTTTGATGGAGAGTGAGGACTGGAAGCCAAACCCTCTTACACCAAATCCAGGGTTCATTCTATCACCAAAGAAATGCCTCTACCTAAGTATTACCTGGGAAGCCCAGAAAATACAGATTCCCAGGCCTTGTTCTGACCCTGTAGAATCAGAAAGTTTCAGGGCCAGAAGAATCTGTATCTTCTTTCTTTTTTTTTAATTTTTGTAATGTTTATTTATTTTTTGATAGAACACAAGCAAGGGAGGAGCAGAGAGAGGGGGAGACACAGAATCTGAAGCAGACTCCAGGCTCTGAGCTATCAGCACAGAGCCTGATGCAGGGCTCGATCCCACAGACTGTGAGATCATGACCTGAGCCAAAGTTGGACACTTAACCAACTAAGCCACCCAGGCTTCCCAAGAATTTGTATTTTCAAAGTGCAGCCTATTCATGGACCAGCTCTATGAACCGCTGCACTACACATACATATGTATCAGCTATAACCCCAATGTGTTTATAAATAGAGGATCCAGAATTTCCACTGCCTACTCTCTGCTCAATGCTGAAAGAGTCCTCCAATCTGCCCCATTTTATACCAAGGAAGTAAGCAAATATCAAAAGCAGCCCTCATGTCTTTGCATAGAACATGCACCGTGTAATTCTTTGCATTAAGTATAATTCCGTTTTTTAAGAGATGACATTTTGAAGCATGTTGCTCAAAGGAAGAAGTCGGTCTGAAAATGTTACATATTATATGATCCCAACCATAGAGTTGCAAAAGGCCAAACTGAGACAGAAAAAGGACTTTCAGCTGCCAGGAGGGGGTACAGGCAGTGTCGTGATAGATGGAGCACAGGCAATATGTAGGTGGTAACATTGTTCTGTTTGAAACACTAACAACGAATACATGACATCCCCCATTTATCAAAACCCAGAGAATGACACACACACAGAGTGAACCCTGATAGAAACTGCGGAGTATTGTTAATAATAATGTATCAATATTGGATCATTAATTATAACAAAGGAACCACACTAATGCAAGATGTTAATAATACAGGATATATGAAAGGAAATGGGAGAGAGGTGGACACACGGAATTCTGTATACTGTCTACTCAATTATTCTGTCAATCTAAAACAGCATTTTTTTAAAGCCTGAAAAATGAAAATATACCAAAAAAAAAAAAAAGTGACAAGGGGTGGAGCACGCCAGCAAAGGCTACCTTCACTTTTATTGCTACTCACTCTGCAGGGAGCATGAAACTAAGCATTTTCATTCAAACACCGTGTTTAACTGGAAGTCAGGGCTCTACAGCAGCTGCTATCCGTGTCATCACACACACACTTACGGGTAGAAGGAACGGACAGACAGTAAGTGCGGGGAAGCCTGCATCCAAAGAGACGCAAGCCAGCCAGTGTTGTCAGGTTTCAACCTCGGGTCCCAGCCTAGCCCAGAGCCCGCGTGCATACCCACTGTCGCAACCCACTGCGATGTGTTGCTTTTGCCCCCAAAGGAGTAGGTTACTACAAAGTTTAATCAGCAACTATAAGCCAACATGATTAGACTGTAATGCGGAGCCGGATGAAAAGATGCTCACAATCTGGCAATGCCTACTGATAAGCCAGGGATACTCACGGAGTAAAACAAACAGTGCCCTCTAGGAGCATGGGACAGCGGAAAGGCCCATGGTGGCTTCAGCATAGAATTCGAGTGTGAAATAAACCAATCATAGGAGACTGATGTATGAACTTACATGACAACATTTTCCTCTAAAACTATTTTTATTATAAAAATTTTTTAATGTTTATTTATTTTTGAGAGAGAGAGAGAGATAGAGTGTGAGCGGGGGAGGGGCAGTGAGAGAGGGAGACACAAAATCCGAAGCAGGCTCCAGGCTCTGAGCTGTCAGCATAGACCTGCTGTGGGGTTCAAACTCAAGAATCACGAGATCAAGACCTGAGCGGAAGCCAGCCACATAATAGACTGTGAGCCATGAGGATACCCCTAGACTACTGTTTAATAACAACAACAAAAAGTTCATAAGAGGGGCACCTGGGTGGCTCAGTTGGTTAAGCCTTTTTTAAACATTAAAATAAATGTTTAAAAAAAAAAGAAAGTCCATAAGAAAGAAAGAGACAGACTGGGAACTATTGCAACTGCAAGAGACTTGGGGCCATATCTGCCTAATGCAATGGGTAAATATCATATGGATTTTTAAAACTTATTTTTACAGGTTTTTAAAAATATTTATTTTGAAAGAGAGGGAGAGAGAGTGGGGCTGGGGGGACAGAGAGAGAAAGAGAGAATTCCAAGCAGGCTCTGCACTGTCAGCACAGGCTCCATCCCACAAACTGTGACACCTGAGCTGAGCCGAACCCAAGAGTCAGATGCTTACCTAAGTGAGCCACCCAGATACATCATGTCTCATACGGCTCTTTATTCAGACACACTGACTATGGAGAAATTAATAAACTTTGAACACAGACTGAACATATGATACTAAGGAGTTGAGTTTTAGATGTAACGATTTTATTAAAATTAGGTTTTTTTAAAAAAAAGATCAAAACTATTAAAGATAAACCAAACAGAGATTTGCTTCAATTGTTCAAAACGACTTGAGGAGGAATGGAGTGTGGGTATAGGTCAAATAAAACAGGCTGTGACCTGATAATTGTGTTATTGTTGGAGTGGAGTGATAGGAACATGGAGTTCATGAACACTGTTCTCTCTCCCTTTGAATATGTTTGAAATTTTCCATCATGATAGGTTTTTTTTAATTCTAGGAAGCCCACATCAATCTTCACGGCTTCTGTGGTCCTCTGTCCTTTCCTTACTCATTTCTTTCAAGCACTTCTGGCCAGGAAAGGGCATCCATGGCAGAAGGAACAAGCCCCAGGAGCACTGTTACCTGTTGATGTTTTCCCCTCAAGCAGAGCTAGAAAGAGCTGAGGGCTGTTGCCGGCTGCTCTGAATACAAACAACAGGTTTGCTCCAAACGTGGCCCGACACCCATCCTTGCACCCGGGGGACACAGAGCATCTGAAAAGAGTCTATATTACCCCCCCAACCCCCCACTGAGTTTAGATTAGTTCTTCACAGGAAATACCCAAGAAGTACCAATCCGAGGACTCTGAGTGATTCACCAGAGATATATAAAGACAAATGAGGTTCTATCTCCTTCCCAAACAGCAGGAAAAGCCTTTGGTCCCAAACAAAAAGAAACAGTGACAATGCCATTTCTCCAACAACAAAAGTATAAGTCAAAGTCATGAAGCACCTTCATGAATTTCAACTTCAGAGGCTAGTACATTATTTTGTTGCTGAAGTTTCTTGACAGCAATGCCCTAGGACGGCCCAGACCTAGATGACCATAGCTCTCTGGACCCCACACCAAAGCCTCCTTGGATGAAAAAATTTGGTTTTGTGTTATATATAATGTGTATTAATAAATAGGCAGCACATTCTGTCTCCAGAGGTGGCAAGAGGTAAATGCTCATATTTGCTACCCTCTTCTCCCTAAGCAGTCCCTTACTTGGAGAAGGAAACATTATGCAGACAGGTTAAATGAACATTTCAACTTTAGTTGATTCATTCAGCTGTTGTTAGGGAGGTCTTTTAAGACTCCTGTAATTTACTTGTGCAGTTTTGACTTTTGGTATTCAAAATATTCCAAGTGCCATCATTCATATGTCTTTCTGTAAGTTTTCAAATGTCTCTGGGGAATTTCACTGAGCCCAGTAATTTAAAATTCTAAAGGTCAGGAAAGTGTATCACTGAGTACTTAAACAATGACCCTGCAATAGTACTAAAGTGAAATATTGATTATAGAAATTGACAAGTGCATATTATCTACCATGCTGTTGCAAAATACTAAGCTGAATTCCAAGAGGGCAGGTTCTAGTCCTGGCCTGTCCTCTTACAAACTCTGATACTAGGTAAATTATCACAGTCTTTTGGGCCCTCATCAAATAAGGGGCAGATTAGATGGGTGTTGATGGCCATCCAAAATGTCAGACTCAGTGAAATATTATTACTCTAATGACCCTTCAATTTACAGTGATTTGGTTTTCTCTGGGATGATAAGAATTTGAAACATCATAATAAGCCTTCAAGAGACTGCCTCAAACCAGAGCTCTGATATACTATTCCACCTATTGGGATCTTTATCTGAAAACTGGCCATTTGCAAACTCCCTTCCTAAGGGTAGGTCCATCTGGAACACCAAATTACAGACCAGACATGATTTAATGAATTTAGGATCAGAACATATGACATGGTGTTTCTGAAAATCTGCTTCTTTCAAACTAAGAGCTTGTTAGATTTCAGCCACTATAGAAATACATCAATTTAGAGACTCTCCATCAATCACGAGAATCACAGTGTTCTCTACTCTGATGAATTCTAAAGAAATGCCTTTAGTGCTCATCTTCCACTTCATCTGGCCTCCTGACCCTAGAGCTATGACATTACCTCACCTCTATTATAAATAATTAGATAATGACTTCTGTTACGCTCTCTGTTTCCTCTTCCTTCCAGCAGGCACTGGGAGAGCCTTGGCCATACCCCTTGGCCCACCAGATTTTAACACAGCTATGAAGGACTATTCTGCAAGCAGTGTAGAAGAGCAGAATTTACCACCCCCCAAATATGCTTCTTTGGCATAAAGGTTATTATAGGATGGCTATTTTTTTCTATTTATTTATTTATTTATTTATTTATTTATTTAGAGGGTGAGTATGAAAGGAGCAGAGAGCAGGAAATGAGAGAATCCCAAGCAGGCTCTGCACTGTGAGCACAAAATCTAACACCAGCACAATCTGAGGAATGGTGAGCTCATGATCTGAGCCCCAAGGCTGGCTACTTCTAAGACACTGAAGAGAAGCTCAGAAAACCAGGTAGAAGTTAACATTTTGTAAGAGACATTTACATTTAGAAGGGAACTCTCCATTTGTAGGGGTGTCTCCTTCATTATATCAGGAAGAAAAGGATGACTCTCAATCTCTAGAAACCACTGCTATCAATAAAGAAGCATGAAATTTAAATCTGCATTACAGCCGTAACTCCTGTTTATTGTGTTTATTGTGTAACCTCCCATACTGACTTAGAATCAACTATTCAATTCTTAACATCTTCCCTTACATTAACAGATGCTTGAAACATTGTTTATAGATGATTTGGGAGTATGAAGAGGCACACCATCCTTGAAATTAATCCTGCTTTCAAAACAAGGCAAAGACTTTTTGAATTAATATTTTTGAAACTTTTTGGAATTTACAATAACTACCTAAACATTAAAGGAGCAAACATACTTGCATTCATTAAATCCAAAAACAAATTTACCTTTGCAAAACCAAAATTCTGTCAAAGTTCTTAAGGTAATTTTATTTGTTACTACTTCACTTTCATGTGGATTTTTTCTTAATGGACTGTTTTACCTTTACATGATTTTTTTTTTACAAAATACTAATAGTGCCCTACATTCACACAGCACTTTCAAGTATTGGAATGACTTCGACTTTATTTATTTTAATTGAGGCTCAGCAAAAAACTTTGGGAGATAATGATTAATGCTCCATTTTACAAGTGAGGAAACTGAGGCCACACTGCTAGTAAGTAACTGTGTCTGAATTCAAATCTAGGTCTCCCAACTTGTCCAAAGAAGACATCCAGATGGCTGACAGACACATGAAAAGATACTCAACACCACTCATTATCAGGGAAATACAAATCAAAACCACAATGAGATTCCACCTCACACCTGTCAGAATGGTTAAAATTAACAACATAGGCAACAACAGATGTTGGCGAGGATGCGGAGAAAGGAAAAGCCTCTTACACTGCTGGTGGGAATGCAAACTGGTGCAGCCACTCTGGAAAATAGTATCGTGGTTCCTCAAAATGCTGAAAATAGAACTTATCCTGCAGAGCCTGGGTGGCTCAGTTGGTTGAGCATCTGACTGGCTCAGGTCATGATCTCATGGTTCATGGGTTTGAGCCTTGCATTGAGCTCTGCGCTGACAGCTCAGAGCCTGGAGCCTGCTTAAGATACTGGGTCTCCCTCTCTCTATGCCCCTGTCCCACTCAATCTCTGTCTCTCTTTCTCTCAAAAATAAATAAATATTTAAAAAAAAAACAGACTACCCTAGGATCCAGCAGTTGCACTACTGGGTATTTATTCAAAGGATACAAAAATACTGACTTGAAAGGATACATGCACCCAACGTTTATAGAAGCACTAACAACAACAGCCAAATTATGGAAAGAGCCCAAATGTCCATCGACTGATGAATGGATACCATTCACACACACACACATACACACACATACACACACACACACACACACACACACACACACACAATGGACTATTACTCAGCCATTAAAAAAGAATGAAATCTTGCTATTTGCAATGACATGGATGGAGTGAAAGTGTATTCTAAGTGAAATAAGTCAGTGAGACAATGACAAATACCGTATGATTTCACTCACTTATGGCATTTAAGAAACTTAACAGATGAACATGGTGGGGCCGGGGTGGGGGTCAAGAAGAAGAGATGGAGGCAAACCAGAAAACAGACTCTTAACTATAGAGAACCAACAGGCTTGCTAGAGGGGAGGTTGGTGGGGGGATGGGTTAAGCAGGCGATGAATACTAAGGAAGGTACATTTGGATGAGCACTGGGTATTGTATGTAAGTGATAAATCATGAAATCCTATACCTGAAACTAAAAATAAAAGCAAAACCAAAACCAAACAAAAACAAACTTAAGTCACCCAGCTCTAACTATAATATGGAGCCATTCCTCCCTTAAGTATTAACATTTCCTTGAAGAATGCCTTAAATATCTCCTCAAGCATTCCACAGAGTGAAATTGAAACCCTTTGAGCAGTGGCATTCAATAAAACGTCAAAAAGTGGTCTCTCCTTCATGGAATGAACAGCCGAAACAAGAAGCCATACCAGTTCATCAAAAAGAGACATCGGTCACCTCCCAGGTATCCAGAAAGATGGCTTCATTGAGCCTGCAAGGCAACTTTGGCAAGCTGATAAAACACAAGAGCTTTAAGAAACTCATTTTGATTTGTTAAATCAATGGTCCATCAAGTCAAAAATCTCTCTAAAGTAGAATTGGCCATGACAGACTGGAATGATTGTGTGGGGTCAGTGCAAGTTTATTACATTCAAGGCATTCTGCATTTAGCCAATAGACTAGCGCAAATCTGAAAGGCATGCTGATGCTCAGAAAAGAAGTAACCATTCATCAGTGACAGGACCCAGTAAGGTGTTCATGCTGGAGTTCTAGGCAAATGCCCCGTGTTTCCTTCTGGAATTCCACCATGTCCGGCTTCGGTGTGAAGATAACTTCGCTGTGCTTCTGTCTTACTCACTACTTTATTATATTTTGCAATTTTATTTTGAGGAAGCAAATCCCCATCTCTCATATAAAATATGTTTGGTACTCGGTGACCTAGCAAAGTAACAAATGACTCCAAATGACTTAATACCTCCAGGAAAATATTACGCTGATGGTATCAATAGGTCAGTCCCTCGTAATCAATCATCTAGAACCATTTCTCAGCAGCAAAAATAAATAAATAAAAGTAAAAAAGAAAACACTACAAAAAAGACTGAAGGAGGGAAAATGGGACCTAAAACTTCATCTGGGAACTGTATTGGTGGCTCTTTTGTGCTCCCTTTAAGTCACTGTTCAAGGCTCTTCTTTCCATGGTGCTGCACATCATTTGCAAGCAAAGTGTATCCTTTATCCAGCACTATTTTTATAAACTAATAGCAAAACAAAACAAAACAAAAAATTCACAAAAACAAAACAAAAAAAAACCTTATCTTTCCAGAAATACACCACCCTTCTCTCCACAATATACTAAATAATAATAATAATACATTTAACTATTTAAATACTTTAGAAATTTGGCACTTAGTAAATCTAATGAATGGTGGTTCCCTGTCTGTGCTGTTCCTTCCTGAAGAATTTAATCATGAACCCAATAAATTAGGACACAGCAAAACAGGCAAGCAGGACAGCAGGGTGGGGGCAGGGAGAGCTGAGCAGCCTAGCTCAGGGTACCAGGAACTGAAGGCAGTGAAGACATCTGTGTAGGAAGGCCATCCAAGGGGGATGTCAGGGCCTAGAAGAGCAAGGATACCATGGTGCAAGGCAAAGAGTAGCTGTGGCAATGGAAGCCAGGTTACGTACAGGGGTGGGATCAAGTGAGTGAGTATGTCCCAGGAAACTGGAGCTAGGTTTCTCACTGTAACAAGAAGAAACATACAAATATTGAAATGGAAAAGAAAATAGAAAGAACCCAATGGTGATAAGTTGAAATTGAAGATATTGGTATGAACTTACAGATTTCGATCTGTCTAGATACAGTAAGAAATTGGGGTGCCTGAGTGGCTCAGTCAGTTAAGCCTCTAAAGGCTCAGGCTCATGAGTTCAGGTCCCACATAGGACCCAGAGCCCTCTTTGGATCCTCTATCTCCCTGTCTCTGCCTCTCTCCCTCTCTCCTGCTTGTGCATGCACGCTGTCTTTCTCTCTTTCAAAAATAAAAAAGAAATTGGGGTACCTCGGTGGCTCAGTCCGTTAAGCATCTGATTTCAGCTCAGTTCATGATCTTGTGGTTCTTGAGTTTGAGCCCTATATCGGGCTCTGTGCTGATAGCTCAGAGCCTGCTCCAGATTCTGTATCTCCCTATCTCTCTACCCCTCCCCGCTTGTACTCTGTCTCTCTCTCTCTCTCTCAAAAATAAACACACACACTTTTTAAATATTAAAATTTTAAAAATTAGAAAGAAATATATTTGTGCATATAGGTTTACTTTCATGTATTCCTTGGTTTTGCCCTCTGAGAGAGTCTGGAAGAAGTGATAATGAACACATTTACCACCCAAACCTTGGCTTCTAAATACTCTTCTCACTAGAAGGAACAAGATTCCTTAGAAAAATGACCAATATTAGGATGGGACAGGAAAAGTATAGATGAGATTAGAATGTTTTATTGTGCCGGAAAGTAAAGAAATGCTCAAAGAATAATGGAGACACATCAAAAGAATACAGAAACAATAGAAGTGGCTCCCACAACAATTTTAGCATCAAAATAAATATAGTAGTGGATTTTAGTCCATTAAATAAAATAGCAGACCATGAGTCTATAAAAACATAAACAAATAAAGGAATAACTCAAAATGTGAAGAGGAAGGAAATGCTTGCATTGTTTTGAAGTACCTCACCATGGAATACTTTCTGGCTACAAAGCGTGAGTAACTGTACTGTGAAGAGACCCGGCAGAAAAGACTTTAACCTAGTTATCAAAGTGCCCATCAACAGAAATCAGCTCGAAATCCTGCACCTCTGACAAGATGCAATGAGAAGAAAACAGCATCACTTTTGTAATATTCTTGCCAAAGGTGCATTAATTTAATCACAAGGTAAAACTAGATATATCCAAATTGGAAGACATTCCATAAAATAACTGGTCCACAAGATTTAAAGGTGTCTGATTCATGAGATTCAAAGAAAACTGAAGACTTCCTTAAACCTACAGAGGCTAAAGAGACGGAGTGAAATACATGCATTATTCTTAACTGGATCTTTCTACTATGACGGACATTACGGGGGAAACTTGAATGGGATTGAGGAATGGATGATACTAATAGAGCAATATTAATTTCCTGATTTTGATGGTTCTGTGGTAAAGTTTCATGATCTGTTGTCTATTGAGGTATTCTGGGGTCATGGTATAGGATATTGACAGCTCGCTTCCAAATGGATTTGGGGGGGGGTGTCCAAAAGTCTTTGTACCTGATAAGAAGATATATATTCTTTATTGGGAGTGATAAAAGCTTGCCAATTTTTGGCTATTTCTGTGTTTGTCTTCTGACATACACACCTGAGGACCAACCCAAGTAATATGAACTATATTAAAAATTCAAGCTATTTAGAGGATACCAATGAATCAGTAAACATAGTAGAAATGTATGGATTGCAGAAACAGTGAATGGAATCTATAAAATGTAACATACTTTTGTTACTTCAAGATTGAATTATTTTGTTTATTAAGGCTTTTCTTAGAAATTATTTACTTTAAAATTAATTTTCTTAGAAATGAACAAATGAGGGGCACCTGGGTGGCTCAGTTAGTTAAGCATCCGACTTCAGCACAGGTCATGATCTCATGGTTCCCAGACTGGAGCCCCACTTCTGGGTCTCTGCTGTCAGCACAGAGTCCACTTCAGATCCTCTGTCCCCCTCTCTCTTTGCCCCTCCTCTGCTTGTCCTCTCTACCTCTCTCTCAAACAAATGAACATTAAACAAAAGAAATTAACAAATGAGCTATGCATCAGGTTATAACTATTTGAATTTTTTAAATGTTTTCTTTATTTTTGAGAGAGAGAGAGAGAGAAAGAGAGAGAGAGAGAGAGTACGAGCAGGGGAGGGGCAGAGAGAAAGATCCATGCACAGAAGCAGGCTCCAGGCTCTGAGCCATCAGCACAAAGCCTGACATGGGGCTCAAATTTGTACCACAAGATCATGACCTGAGCTGAAGTCAGATGCTTAACCAACTTAGCCACCCAGGTGCCCTTAACTATTTGAATTTTTAACATTTCTTAAGGTATATAATTTGTGTCCATTGTTTCATTATGTGAATTATTTGTAGAATATAAGCTTTTAACAATGTGGTAAAATGAATAAAAAGTTGCTAAGTAATATAATTTATTCCTCACTAGTTAACTTTCTCAGAGGTTGAATATTAAAAAGGAAGAATTCTTGGTAACATCAGATAAAACATTGCTTTCTTTTCAATTAAGCATCTACTCTTCTACAGAGAATCTACTTGATCCAAATGGATTCTTAAAAATCCAACAGCCCATAAATCCGAGTGTGAGGAGTACTTAGGAGCATTAGGTTGACAGGCCCAAACATACTGGTAAGAGCCTGGTGATGAAGATAATTTATATAAAGAATTTTTTATACCCTAAATTAAGGCACAACAGTATAGGACTTCTTCTCAGACAGTGTGGTTTTATAAAAAGGAAGACACTTAATGGAAATTCAAAGTGGTTCCCAAGTCCAAATTTCATTTACATACTTCTGCTTAAAAATTGAGATACAAAATCCTTACATCATTAAGAAAAAAATAACACTCTTCCATTAACAGATGAAAGAACCATCATAAATAATTTTCTTTAAAGTACTTGAGAAATTTATTCCCATCAATTTATCTCAAAATGTGGTCAAAATACTCATCAAAATGTAACAAGCTATGTTAGCACACTAGAACAAACTCCTGTTCTCTAGGAGGTTAACTTCTAGCTACTTATTCAGAATCCCAACTGCTGTACTCACCAAAACTCATACACTTGAAAAATACCAAATTTACCAAGGTAAAATCCTCAAAGTTGTGACAAATCAGATGTCATGAAAGACATCCCCAAATATTAGTCCCTATGAGGACTAAAACGTAAGTGGCTTAAGGATTGAAAAGGATAAATAAATCAAGACACTAAAATCTAATGCATGAGACAGGATGACTCATCTCTCAAACATGGGAGTTCTTGTGTCAAAAAGCCTTGAAGAACTTTACAACATGGATGCTAACCTTTAGCATCAAACTCCCAAAGATATAAGTAGCATTTTCATTCTTTCAAGGAAAAACAATTAAGATACAGAATATTTCAAGACAAATACTCATACATTAAATCATCCTAACTGCAGGGCTGTTTAGGGGAGGGGTAAAGGGAGTAGATCCATTTTCCCCCAATTCTGGAATATGAGTTAACTGAGGAGATTAAGACAATCAAGAAAATTTTAGACGTTGTTAAATATTTGAAAGCTGTAGGAAACCACAAAAATGTAGACAGGGCCTATAGACCCCGGAGATCATTTGCAAAAAGAATGGAAGTCAGACCAGGAATGATTACAGCAGCAGATTTGGCTTGGGAGCCCAGTTCTGTCTTTTCGTGTCTGTAACCACAGCAACAAGCCCAGGACCCCAGAACAGAAGAGGTCCTCTCTAAATACGGGTTGAATCAATAAATGAATGAGCCTCGATCTCAAATCTGTTGTCCTTTTCTTTAGAAAAATCAGGACAGAACTTCTCATCCGGCGTCTGACTCAGCATTTGGCATTTCCCCTTCTGCTCATTCCTGAGTTTTGTGCTTTTCTGGACTTACATAAACTCCTCTGGACAGATGGAGTCCAGAGAGATGACAATATGACAGAGAGATGTGTGTTCCATCCCTTGATCACTTAGGGTAAAATATGAGTGTTCCAATTTCATTGCTCCTTGAGAACCCAATTTAAAACATTTGTAATCTTTGTCCTCTCCAAACCAACAGTTTTTAGTCAATACTTAATAAAGTGTGTTAAAGATTCTGTTTTTAC
The DNA here is from genome assembly GCF_006229205.1 of Suricata suricatta. NCBI lineage: Eukaryota > Metazoa > Chordata > Mammalia > Carnivora > Herpestidae > Suricata > Suricata suricatta. Next base: position 19,626,086 of record NC_043704.1, read on the forward strand.
ATGATTCATAATGCTAATGAATTCATCAATCCATTATTACACTTCTCTCTGTAAATGTCAAACAGGATATAGCTGACAGGGTCATGATCATTAAATGTAAGTTCATAGATGTACACACTTGTTCTTGATGGAAGTCATCTGTGGACAACTTTTGACTTTCTATGCTTTGATTACTTGAATGTCAATAACTGTAGATAATATTCTCATTACTCTGACACTATATGCCAGAATCTCCAAATACCTATGCATATGTTTATAAATTTAGATGGATATCCTTTAAAGCTTCGAAGGGTTCCTTTTTCTAAAAATGGCTTATATTGCTTTTTATTTTAATATTTTTCGATATTTACCCTCATTTGAGACTAATGAGTGTTTTCCCATAGAGTCTCAGCTGGTGTTTCCTGAGGTGGGCCTGAGATAAAGATCCTTATGCAAGTGATTTACCGAGGGAGCGTTTCAGAAGAAACTTGTAAGGATGTGAAGGAAGCAGGATAGGGTGGGGATGAAGCAAAGCAATGAAGCGGTTACAGCTGAAGTCTAGGCTCAGCCTAGTCCTACGGGGAGTCTGGGAACAAGAGTAACACACAGAAATTGTCCCACTGGAGACAAATGGGCAAGTTGGGCAGCTGTGGCCATTAACAGCTAACACGGCAGCAGGGAAGAGGGCACAGAGATCTCCCAGAGGGGTTCTTATCTGATAACTTAATTTCCCAGAAGAAAATAGAACTTCCTATGACTTGATGGTCTACCTTTCCTGTCTTACTACTATACACATAAACCACATTTTCCATATGTAAACATTTTATGTAAAACAATAAACTGAAATAACTTGGGAACCCACCACTGGACAACAAAAGAATGATGAAGCAGATGAAAATAAAATGCTTAAATGGTGCTTGTAATAAAACCTTAAATTCCAAACACAGCCTTATTCTAGGCATTCAGTTCTGGAAACTGCATTCCATGAACAACAGCCACCATGGAAATTTCAGATTACACAACTCTAAAATTTTGAGGTCACAAATGGTGGTAATTTAGGAAAACGTCTGTGACTCGAAAGTGAACAGCAGGTTTACCAGCACTGATGGAGAGTTGGCTTTCACCAGGGTAAGGTCTCCCTTTATTAACAGCAGGGAACCCACTTCAGCAGTGGCCCTTCTGGAGAAGTCCTGTAAAGGAGACTGTACTACTAATGATCCCAGAGCAACTTGAGAACATGGGTTTTAGTTACTTAATTTAAATCTGTCCTCTAACGGCATAGTGTATTTTTCCTTTGTTCTTTCTAAGCCCTTCATAACATTTAGTGTCCGGCAGGCTCCATCATGTTCCATGCCATTCAGTGCTTATTTCTCTTTCATGGGGATAACTATTAAATTAGGAAGACAACCTCTTAGGTGGATCAAGTGGATGGAAGAATCAGAAATCTTTCCCTCTTTTGTTTATGCACATTTATGACTGAGTCCCTCATTTGAGGACAGTTCTGTTTGGGCAACAAGGCCCCCCCTGGTCTTCCTTATGGCTTTATCAATATGGGCTGATGATGTAAGCAGAGGCTCTGGAGGTAGGCACACGTCAGACTTAAAGGGCTGCTGTGGCTCTTTCTATTCTCTTGGCTTATGTATGGCTGCCCTGAGCTAGAGGCAGTAAATGAAGATTTAAAAAATAAAGCTGTATAGGTTTCGAAAAGGGAAAGGGGAACTAATGACCAATGCTAGCATACCTCTAAGAATAAAATGTGATGCAGTCCCTAGAGACTCCTGTATGACCTCTTTTTTTAAGTTTACCTATTTATTTAGAGAGAGAGAGAGCGAGAGCAAGCAGGGGAGGGGGAGAGAGAGATGGGGGCAGGAGCAGAGGATCTGAAGATGGCTCTGTGCTGATAGCAGAGAATCCAACACAGGGCCAGAACTCATATATCATGAGATCATGACCTGAGCTAAAGTTGGACATTTAACCAACTGAGTGACCCACATGCCTGCCTCCTACATGATCGTAAAGACATGGAAATACCCACGTTTCACAGGAGAAGGTAGCCACCACTTTATCTATGGAGAACTGAGTACTGAGTACTATAGGACAATCATCTACAATCCACAATCCGCAGAGATGCACCAAGGGCTCCAAAACAACCATTAGGTGAGGATTTGAAGTCAGTTAAAAGATGTGCCCTTTTCATGACTCATGAAGGGTGGAGCTGGAGAACGATAAGAGCAGACTTTAAATTGGGGTTTGGAAATTTTCCTCTGTAGGCGGCCGGCATCAGTGGGGCACCAAGCCAGGTTTGAAATTCATCTGCTTCCTTACTTCAGAGTCCTTTACTTCAGTCTGTTTAATCTGGAATCCAATCTATGACTATTTCCTCAATCTTATATAGTTTTATCTGTCCAAGCCGTGGCCATATTTGGGGCAATATTAGAAGGTTCTTTAGGACTTTAATTTTGTTTTGGAAATTCACAGGTCACTTTTCAAAGGAGATACCCATAAAGTGTATTTCCCACGCCACATTTGATAACAAATGAGGCACAGAGAGGTTAGTGGCTTGTCTGATATCACACAGCTTTTTGGTGGGGATTTGTAAATCATTGTATAATCTTTCTTCTCTTAATGACTAATTCCTACTGGCAGGCTACATATTAAGCAATTATATTTTCCCTCTGAAGATTCTTTGTCCCAGAAGCACTATATAATCCAGTAGTACTTATTTGTACTATATTTCTTTCTTCTGTGTCTGTTTACATCATTCCCTCTTCCTGGAAAGCTCCATAAACTATCTCTATACCCATGTGCTACATCTCTATCTTTCACTAAGCCTTCTGCAGTAACGGACATTTCATCAGTACCGAACTGTATTACAGCAACCTATTTATGTATATGTCTCTCCAATAAGAAGTGCATGTCTTAACTATCTTTACATCCATCAAGCCGAGTACAGGGACTGACAGAGGGTAGGTGTTTAATAAATTTGTACTGAATGAATGGATGAGCACATTCATGAATATAAATATGAGTACATAAATAAGCAGTGAAAGAAGCATCTATGAGAAGGGCACCTGCATGGCTCAGTCGGTTAAGCATCTGACTCTCAGTTTCGGCTCAGGTCATGATCTCACAGTTTGTGAGTTCAAGCCCCACACCGGGCTCTATGCTAACAATGAAGAACCTACTTGGGATTCTCTCTCTCTCCCTTTCCCCCTGCCCATCTATCTGTCTCTCTGTCTGTCTGTCTGTTCTCTCTCTCTCTCTTTTCCCCCTGCCCATGTATTTGTCTTTCTCTCTCTCTCCCTCAAAATAAATAAACTTAAAAAAATAAAAGAAGCGTCTATGAGAGATTATAAAGAGTCTAAATAATAGGAGCTGAGAAATATGACCGTTTATTTCTTATTTCTCAGATAACCAAGGAGATTCAGGTTATGTGCTATTTTTGCTTTCCTGTATAATGGATTCTACAGTATGTCTGCTGCAGAAAAAAAGCAGTTACCTTACTGTCAGGTTCTGTCTAGATCCTGAAGAGTCTGGAACCCAAAGCACCCACCAAAGCTGCCCAGTAGCTGGAACAGTACTTAATATGCAAAAGTTGCTCACAGGAAAGTATTCTGGGGACAGAAGAATAGAGTCGCTAACTTTTTACCATCCCAGGGATGATAAAAGAAGGCTGCAATCTAGCAATTCCACCCCGAGGTATAAGATCCAACAGAAATAAAAACATACAGCCACACAAAAGCTAGTACACAAATGATCTAGCAGCATTATTCATAAAAATGAAAGAGGAGAAGACAAGCCAAATGTCCGCCAACTGACAAACAGCTAAACAAAATGTAGTAACCTATACAACAGAGTTAGTTGGCCATACAAAGGAATGAAGTACAGGCACCTGCTACCACATGGATGAACCTTGAAAACAATACGCCAAGTGATAGGAGCCAGTTACAAAAGACCACATATTACATGATTCCATTCACAGGAGACATCCAGAATAAGGAAATCTACAAAGATAGAAAGTAGGTTAACAGCTGCTTATGGCTGGTGGGGGTGGGGGGTGATAGATAAAGGATATGAGGGTTTTTTAAGTTTATTTATTTTTGTGAAAGAAAGAGAGAGAGGAAGAGAGAGTCGCAGGAGGGACAGAGAGAGGGGGAGAGAGAGAGAACTGGGATTTCTTTTAGAGGTAATGAAAAAGGAACTAAAATTGGGGGCAATGATTGCACTTATCCGTGACTACACTAATAATCATTAAAGTGTACATTTTAATTTTTAGAGAGAGAGAAAGAGTGTGCATGCAAGAGGGAGAGATGAGTAGAGGGAGACGGGGGAGAATCTTAAGCAGGCAACACAGAGCCTGATGCGGGGGCTCGATCCCACAACCCTGGGATCATGACCTGAGTTGAAAGCAAGAGTCGGACGCTCAACTGACTGAGTCACCCAGGTGCCCCTAAAATGTAGACTTTAATTGGTAAATTGTATCGTATGTGAGTTACGTCTCAATAAACCTGTTAAAAAGTGACAAAGAAAAATAGAGAAAGAGAGAGAGAAGGTTAAAACATCTCAGACTAGAGGCTGCCATCAGAACCCTCCTAGTGTGTTAACAAGATTCATTTCAGGTATTTGCTGAAGATGTCCCAGTCTTTTAGCCTCATTTCTACCTTGCATATTTCCAGGGCCCTGATCACGGCTCACTAACACTCAGCCTGTTTTAGCCAACCATCACATCATCAACTCTGTGTGTGTGTGTGTGTGTGTGTGTGTGTGTATAATAATCAGCTGAACCAGATAAATAGGTCTTGTCTGACCACATCCACAGTTTCAATACCAAACTGGCATTTACTGAATGCCCATCACGTGCCCATCACTTGGCCTATGTCATTGTTAAGCCTCATAATAACCCCAGGAGGGAGGCTGCATTACTTCATTTCAGAAGAAGATCTGAAACCAAGCCTAGCTAACTGCATGGTACCACTATGTGGGAACTGATAGACCCGGATTGAAGATGTGCATGATCACAGTATCTGTGCTCTGTTTACAATTCGTGTCCTCAAAGTCTAGAATGGACGAGAAATGAAACTAGTCCAAGAGAGGTAATAGAGAAGGAGAGTACGGAATGGCTGATAAAGACAACCTGGTTGGGGTTCCAGAGTGAAACAGTGATATGAGGATTCTGTTTTAAAATCCTGCCCTAATAACCTGGACAATGACAAAGAGCTCTCCTGGGTCTGTGACTACGCAACCTGTCTGCTTGGAGAGAGAGCTGTTAAATCTTGTTCCAGCGGAGCAAGCAAGAGCACACTCTCAAGTCAGTTTCTTTTGTAAAAGAGCTGCGCTCTTGCTCCTGATCCTAGTCGTCAGTCCTATGGTGACAGGACTCCGTGCATCTTAAAGCCACATCACCTTCCCTGCGTTAACACATCAGACTGGAGTGGAGCGGCCGCCAGAGATGCCTGAGGAGTGGCCAGCAGCCCGGTGGAGCGAGCTGGGGTCCACCTGAGACAGGCTACTGAAGGGCACGTACCAGAGGGGGAAGTCCAAGTCAGACACAGAAGGACAGCCTCACTGAGCGACCAAGAGTGTCGGTGTGCCCCAGGCGATCTCAGCCGCACCACGTACCTGTGGCGGAGACAGGTGTCCTTTGCCAAGAGGTGGTTACAACAAACGCCCAGGCAGCCGATGTCCAACGGAAAAACCAGCTGACAACTGTGTCGATGTATTTGATTCAGCTAATGTAATAAAAATCCATGCGGGCGCCTGGGTGGCTCAGTCGGTTAAGTGTCCAGCTTCGGCTCAGGTCATGATCTTGCAGTTCGTGGGTTCAAGCCCCGTGTCGGGCTCTGTGCTGACAGCTAGCTCGGAGCCTGGAGCCTATCTTCAGATTCTGTGTCTCCCTCTTTCTCTGACCCTCCCCTGCTCAAGCTGTCTCTCAAAAATAAATAAAAAACAGAAAAAAACCCACTATCCCTGAAAAATAAATATCAGACCGCTTATGTGTTACACCATGATCTGTGGAATGTAGAACTCAGAGGCACCGCTGAAGTTGAACTCGCTAATTGACATCTTGTTATTTTTATGTTGGGGACGTCTGAGGAGGAGGCTCCTTCGTCTGCTGCTTCTCACGCTTCTTTCTCCTCTTTCTGGGTGCACTTTCATCTGGACATCATCCTCCTTCCATCCTCCTTTGGCAGCTTTGAAAACACACTGGCCAATCTCTTGGCACGTGATCCTTCATGAAATGCAAACTCCTTCTTGCTTGTAATGTTCTAGAATACTGGACTCAGGCCCAATAAATAAAATCCAGCTTTGCCACCACCTGTATGGCAGGTGGCTGTTCATTTTCCTGTGTTCCTTTCTCCTCCGAAGTCAGTAACTTCAACTACCAGGAAATAAGAAAAGACTCCCTCCACATAAATGAGAGGAAGCAAGAAGACCTCGAGATTAAAAGGCTGGCGTAAGGACACACAGAAAAGGAAGCAGGGATCTCCGGAAGCTTAAGTTGGAACAGACTCACTGAGAAATGTCTGCCAGACTAACCTCTATTAGATAAGTGTGGCTGGCATGGCACTTTTGGACTTTAACTAAGGCCCTCGTGACACTTTTATGGACAAGCTATATTGGATTAGATAAGAACCTAATTGGATATAATCATACCTGGCTGGACAGTCCTAATAAAAATATTATAAATGATGGGTACTTAGTAGCTTTGCCTTCACCAACTTACATAAAGATGTCCAAGGCAAGCCTAGCAAATTCGGAGTGACTGCAAAGAATATTGTATTAAGTATAACTTTAAAATGATTTCAGTAGAGTAGATAATAACACAATGTTATCAAAATGATTTTTAATTGGTTTTGTTCTATATGTCAAGTTAACAAAGGATTACGTGTATGTGTGTATGTGTGTGTGTGTGTATATATATGATTGAATATATTACAGTATTACCATATGTTTGTATTCCGAGAAAAATGTCCTGTAGAAATCTTGCAACATTCACATTGTCATTGCCACCGCTTGGACCCACACTGTCCACTATGGTGCCCACCAGCTACATGTGACTAGTGAGCACTTGAAATGCATGTGCTCTGAATGGAGATGTGCTGTAAGCATAAAATCCACAACAAGGCAAAGTATACGAAAGAATGCCAACTATCTCATTAATAATTTTTATACTGGGGTGACTGGTGCATTCAGTTAAGCATGTGACTCTTGATTTCAGTCAGGTCATGATCTCATCAAGTTCTGAGCTGGGCTCTGCGCTGACAGAATGGAGTCTGTTTAGGATTCTCTCTCTCTGCCTCTCTCTCTCTGATTCTCCCCTGCTCGCTTGCGTGCATGCATGCGCGAGTGCACACACACACACACAAAACTTAAAAAAAATAATTTTTACACCGATTACATGTTGAAATGATAATATTTTGCATATATTAAGCACCAGGAAATATATTAAAATTAGTTCACTTATTCCTTTTGCTTTTTAATATGGCTACAGAAAAGTTTATAGTTATCTATGTGGTTTGCATTATATTTCCACTGCCTGCATGAATTTAGACCAGCACGGCAAATTTCATTGTGCTCTTTTCCCGGTTTGTATTAGTCACCCAAAAAGCCCTAGATTCCTAGTTCATCCCTCATCATTCACAGCCTTGAATATCCCCCAATCTGAACACCCTCCACAAATCCTGAATCTCTTTCATTGTGCCTTGTGGAACCAATGGCCCATCATTGGCTAAATTCCTCTATCTCTCGCCTCTTCTCTGCACATTTCCTTCCCCTTCTTGCTCTAATTCAGTGGTTCTGAAACACATCTGTGCATTAGAATCATGTTGGGAATTTTAAATGAATCAATGCCCAGGATTCATTTTCAGAATGTTCAGTCAGAACCTTTGCCATGGGGATAAAGCTTCGGAATGTTTTAATAGCTCACCCCAGTGATTCTAATGTGCAGCTGGGGCTGAGAACTATCCATGAAACCAGCATCCACTTCCCACCTTCTCCAGTCCCACGGCTGTGCTAGTGAACATGGCTGGAGAAAAACACACAGAGTACTAACTGGTGTCCGTATACTAACCCAGCGTGGATTCAAAGCTGTCCAGCCATCCTGCAATTTTTCCTTTGTCCATGCACTATCTTTATCTGCTAGAGAAATATCCTTCCCCTCCATCTTCACTCTCAGCCTATGATCTTGCTGCCTAGTTAAGCGAAAACATAGAAGAATTAGTAACAACCTTTCACAAGATCCGCCACTGCACCCACCTGCCTGCATGTCTGTCCATATCTTCTGCCTTTCCCCACTGCTATAGCTCAGGCTGTCCAACGGAACTTGCTGTGATGACAAGAATGTTCTGTGTTGGCCCAGTAATATAATCACTGGTCACTAAGGGGGTCTGGCTACCAAAGCCTATAGGCCACAGTTCAGAAAACCAGATACTTAGGCCTGAGAAGAGAAGAGAGGCCTAAGGGAACTCTGGAGAAGTGTTTTCAAATTTCCAAAGGGGTGTCTTGTGGATGAAAGTAGGGTCACTCTTTGCATTTAGCTTTACTCCACACGGCAGAAATTGGACTAAAAACGGAAGTAAAGAGAAGGTAAAATTTAATGAATTATGTATTATTTATGTATAACTAACATACAGCATTCTACTAGCTTCAGGTGTGTAACAGAAGGTGATTCAACATTTCCAAACATTTCTCAGTGCTTATCATGATATATGTACTCTTAATCCCCTTTATCTTTCCACCTCCCCCCACCTCCCCTCTGGCAACCATCAGTTTGTTGTTTGTATTTAAGAGTCCATTTTTTCCCCCTTGTCTCTTTTCTTTGTTTGTTTTGTTTCTGGGGCACCTGGGTGGCTCAGTCGGTTGAGCGTCCAATTTCAGTTCAGGTCATGATCTCACGATTGGTGAGTTCAAGCCTCGCATCAGGCTCTGCGCTGACCGCTAGCTCAGAGCCTGGAGTCTGCTTTAGATTCTGTGTCTCCCTCTTTCTCTCTCCCTCCCCTGTTTAGTCTCTGTCTCTCAAAAATAAATAAATGTAAAAAAAAAAAAATTCCACAGATGAGTTAAATCATATGGTATTTGACCTTCTCTGATTGATTTCTTTCACTTAGCATTATGCCCCCTAAGGCCATCCCTGTTGTCACAAATGGCAAGATCTCATCCTTTTTTATGGCTGAGTCATATTCTATCATATATAGATGTATATGATATATTTATATTATACGTCTTTATTCACTCCTCTGCGGATGGACACTTGGGTGGTTTTCATATCTTGGCCTTTGCAAATAAATGCTGCAATAAATAGAAGGGTGTATATATCTTTTTGAATTAATGTTTACATTTTCTTTAGGTAAATATACAGTGATAGAATTACTGGATGATATGGTATTCTATTTTTAGTTTTTTGAGGAATCTTATCAAAGTGCACAAGGGTTCCTTTTTTTTTTTTTTTACCTCCTCCCCAACACTTAATGTGTATTTTTCATTTTGTCCATTTTGACAGGTGTGAGGTGATATCTCATTGTGGTTTTGACCTGCATTTCCCTGATTGGTGACATTGAGCTTCTTTTCATGTGTCTGGTGGCCATCTGTATGTCTTCTTGGAAAAAATGCCTATTCAGGTCCTCTGTCCATTTTTAATAGGATTATTTATAATAATCAAATTATTTGGATATTAACCCCTTATTGGATACGTTATCAGCAAATATCTTCTCTTGTTCTTCAGGTGTCATTTTGTTGATGGTTTCCTTCACTGGGCGAAGGTGTTTTTATTTTGGTGTAATCCCAATAGTTCAGTTTTGCATTTGTTTCCCTTGCCTGAGGAGACATATCTAGAAAAATGGTTCTACTGCCAATGTGAAAAAAATTATTGCCTGTGTTTTCTTCCAGGATTTATATGGTTTCAAGTCTCACATTTAGGCCTTTAATCCATTTTGAGTTCACTTTTGTGTGTTGTGTAACAAAGCGGTCCAGTCTCATTCTTTTGCACGTGGTTTCCAGTTTTCCCAGAGTCATTCGTTGAGGAGACTGTCTTTTCCCCATTGTATATTCTTGCTTCCTTTTTCACAGAAAAGGTAACTTTTAGCTCGATTTAACAACAAAAACATCCTAGTGATTTTTATGTTCCCTGAAGACAGCTCCTAATAACATAATAGGAGCAGGAACCAAATAATTGTCTCAAGAATACTGCAGGCGAGAGATCCATATTCGTTGGAGGATCAAACAGGTGATTTCCAAGATGGGTTGCAACTCCCAAGTCTATATTGTTTTTTATATTTTGTGATCAATTTTTTTAAATGTTTATTTATTTTTGAGAGAGAGAGATACAGACAGAGCATGAGGAGGAGAGGGGTTAGAGTGAGAGAGGGTGACATAGAATCCAAAGTAGGCTCCAGGCTCTGAGCTGTCAGCACAGAGCCCGATGCGGGGCTCGAAGTTACAAACTATGAGATCACGACCTGAGCTGAAGTTGGATGCTCAAATGACTGAACCACCCAGGCGTCCCTATTGTTTTTTATTTTTTAAGTTTACTTATTTACTTTTGAGAGAGAGAGAGCACACAGGGGAGAAGCAGGAGAAAGAGGGAGAGAGGGATCTCAAGCAGGTTCTGCACTGTCAGTGTAGAGCCTGACACGGGGCTTGAATTTACAGACCATGAGATCATGACCTGAGCCAAAACCAAAAGTTGGGCGCTTAACTGACTGAGCCACTCAGGCACCCCAGCAACTCCCAAGTTTTTAGAATGATAAAGCAAGTTTAGATGAGGAAAATTACCACGACTTGATAAATAAAGTATGGTCGGCCTCCATGCCTTGCTGTTTTTATGACTCCGGTCTGGTGAGATGGCCAGATGAGATGAAATGAGAATGAGAAGGCAGGGGCTCTAGGGCCAAGCTTTGCCCGTAAAGCATCAGAGAACTGGATGCAAGTCACCCCACTTCTCTGGGTCACCAACAAGCCCTCAAAAGAAGAAGGCTCAGCCTAGATGAGCCCTACATCCACTTTAGTTCTAATTCTGTGTTCTTTTTCAACTCCTAGGAACTGGAAAAGAGTTGGAGATGAATGGGGTGATGCGGTCGCAGGATATGACAAGATGAGGGAAGGGCCACCTGGCATGCTCAGAGTAAAGGAAAGCCATGTGAAGTCAGGCTCTTCCTTACCAGGTAAGTGAAAGATAAGGTTCCTCAGAGCCAGCCAATCAACATCTTCTCTTCAAGTGTGTGGAAGGTGAGAGGGCTCCAAGCTTGAAAAATCAGGATGAATTTCCACTTATACACAGAACTGCTTCTCAATCCCCAGGGAAAAATAAAGCCCGTGGTTGTGCTGTTTTGGTTCATGGAGACTAAAGCTTACATTGAGTGATCCCCACTGAAGGCTGATTTCAAATAGAAGTAGGCCTCTGAGTGAACGCACATCACTGGGCAGGCTGGGGCTCCTTTGTCTCGACTGAAAAAATATGTCTCGTGGCTGCTGTCTGGGTGTTAAGTTATTGAGACTACGGAGACAGTATTGAGGACTTGAGTTACTCCAGCTGTTCCTAGTATCTTGGTCTACATTTTTCTATTTTTTTATTTTATTTATTTATTTTGAAAGAGAGGACAAGACGGGGAGAGGCAGAGAGAGAGAGGGAGACAGAAAATCCTAGTCTGGAGGCAGGGCTGGATCTCACCAACCTCGAGATCATGACCTGAACCAAGATCAAGAGTCATCTGCTTGGCAGAGAAGGACAGATACCATATGTTTGCACTCATAGGTCTAACAGGAGAAACCTAACAGAGGACCATAGGGAGGGGAAGGGGGAAAGAGAGTTGGGGAGAGAGGGAAACAAATCATGAGAGACTACTGAATACTGAAAATGAACCAAGGGCTGACAGGGGAGGGACGGGGGGAAGGGGGTGGTGGTGATGGAGGAGGGCACTTGTGGGGAGAAGCACTGGGTGTTATATGGAAACCAATTTGACAATAAACTATTATTAAAAAAAAAAGTCACCTGCTTAACGGAGTGAGCCACCCAGGCACCCCTCCCTTCTTCTAGATATAACCTGTATGTGGCTTTTGGAGTCGTTTAGACATTTTGGTGGAAAAGCACCAAACAATGTTGATAGAATCTGAGTAAAAAAAAGAAAAACATTTCCCAGTATTGCCCAAATAGTTGAGGCTAAAATGCTACAATGGAGTTTAAGCAAATCTATGACTTGCTTCCTTACTTAGGCCCAAATTAGTACTGAACTTGCTATTTTCTAAGATTGAGGCCAGGGTTGTTGTTAGGGCTCTAGACTCATCTGAAGACCAAGACTTGTGTCTTCACCATTTTCCCTGTTTATTTCCATCCCATTCTGGTCTTCCTCTGTGAAAGGAAATGGCCTGCCTTGTTCTTCTTTTTATTGAGTCAGTGTCTCTTAGCAGGCTTCATAGACTCACCAGAAAAGGGGGTTATTTGGACCCCTGGCTCTGTGAGGTTTAGATAACAGAATCTATTTTTACTAGATAGCTGGAAAACAGAAAGGACAACATTCCTTTTCAGACTGGGCTCCCTAAACCGTTTCATTATTTTTTCTTTTTGGTACAATAATGAGGGCTGACAGGGGCTCTTGACACCATTAGCAGTAAATGAATTTTTCAATAAAGACTAACAGAGAAAAAGTATGGGAATCTAGATTTTTTTTTTTGGACCCAGAGAGCTATATCTCCTTATGGCTTCACTTTCCATGTATTCTTTATGAGAAATTTCAGCAAAAGCTTCTTAAAATTACTCCGATAGCTGTCTCCTTCAATCCACTTTCCTGGAAGTCTTCACTCATCTATGGGGAAGGTCCTGGCCACTTCTTACGGACTCCTATCCAGGAAGATTAAAGGCAGAGCAGTGAACCCGAGTCTTATCCTAAGGCATATCTTTGTAAACTGAGCAATACTTCCTTCTTTTTTTCATGAGGAAATTTAAAGCGAAGTAGGCTCAAATGTGAATTGGATTCTGTCCTATTTCTCTCCCAAACTGCAAAGGCATTGGTCATATACTCGCACGTTTGTATTATAAATATTCAAAGGCTTTAATCCGGTCTCTTCCATATAACACACATTTTAACTCCTACTTCAAACTTTCGGAATGCCTTTTATGGTTTCTCTTATGCCCTACTTTACAATGTCTGTCAGCCTAATGTTTCTACTTTCTTCCTTTATTAATCTATCTTCAAGGTCATGCGTGAAAACACCTTCCAGTGGAAAGAACTCATCTGCTTTGATAAAAACGTACACTATAACCCTTCCTTACTGCAAGGATCTTAAAAAAGAAAAGTCCAAGGGTCCATTAAAATGCCTTCAGAGCAGAGTTCCCTAAAACTTGCTTAGGGCCGCAGTCCCCGGAGTTGAGGCAGTAAACAAAAACAAAAACAGGGGAGCGAGTTGGATGCTGTATAAAGAGCTACAACATTCAAAAAGCAATAAAATTCCAGTTGCACAGCAGCGTTTTGAAGGGTGGTAAGCATTCTAAAGTAAAGATATATATTTAATTTTATGTAACTGCATATTTCTCAAACTTCTTTGATCACAGAACTATTTTCATGTACGTATTTAACACTTTAGTAACATACTGTGGCATGGGGATTCCACAGTACACAGTTTGGAAATTGTGCTAAAAGATGTTTTTCTTCCCATTTTTCAAGAATTATTATTCTAGCTCATTCATGGAAAATAACCTTGAGATATAAATGTAACTCACTTCTTTCCCACACTGTATTTACAGGAGTATTTATGATTCATCTCCCAAATACCAAATCTCTGAGTGACTATTAGGCTGTTACAGGTAAACACAAGACATCTCTGCTTTGCTGTAATATCACGGTAACTTCCTCTGAATGGTTCCTGGCTCATGTGCTGGGGACAGGCTGTCAGCCATCACAGACAACTGCCATAGTCACATGGCCAACATTCATCTCCCGTTTGCCACTCTTCAGTCTTCAAACACCATATTCAAGTTACTTCCTATTGAATGTACTTTTGATCCCTACATCCAAAGAAACTAAAAGTCAAATTTATTTCCCTCACTAAAAAATCAAAACAAAAAAAAAAAACCCCAACAACTGTAATTAATGGTGTCCAGATGAGACAGAATAGGGTACAAATCCTTCCCTCCTCTGCCTTTTCTTTCTTTTTTAAGTTTATTTATTTATTTTGAGAGAGAGAGAGAGCATACACAAGGTGGAGGAGGGGCAGAGCAAGAGGGAGAGAGAGAATCCCAAACAGGTTCTGTGCTGACAGTGTGCAGAGCCTGATGTGGGGCTTGAACCCGTGAACCGTGAGATCAAAGCCTGAGCTGAAACCAAGAGTCAGACGTTTAATTGACTGAGCCGCCCAGGTGTCTCTGCCCCTTTCTGGTTACGTTAACCTCAGTCACCTCCTCATTTGTGACATGGGTTAACCCAACACAACTCACAAGTATTCAGTGAGATCCTGCGTGTAAATTCCTCAGTCTGGCACACAGTAACCCTTTGGTCATATTAGTAATGAAGTGTCCTACCTTGATTTTCAACAACTTTTTACAGATTTCATTCATGGTCATACCTGAAACTTTTGGCAATTCTCCCCATTTTCCCAACTGATTCCAACTTTTTCACCCTCCAAATTTCCCTACACCTTACCCACTGACAAACGTTTTCCTAGAAATATTAGAATGTGTCAGATTGATTAGGATCCTGCAGTGAGCAGTATTAGTCCACTGCTGCCCATTCCAGCTAACCTAAACTCCATGGCTCATCCAACATTCATGTGTCCCCCCACCGCTAACTCCCAATTACCAGCCCCATCATGAACCCTCTAGATGTATTTATATGGTCCTTCCTTAGACTATCCTCCCTCTCACCCCCTTTTTATTTTATTGTTACTATCAAATCCCCTTCAAGATACCCTCTTCCCGATATCCCTGATTAACTCTTTTTTTTTAAGTGTATTTATTTGAGAGACAGAGAGCATGAATGGGGGAGGGGCAGAGAGCAAGAGAGAGAGAATCACAAGCAGGCTCCACACTATCAGCATGGAGTCCGATGCGGGGCTTGAACTCATGAACTAAGAGATCAACCTGAGCGGAAATAAAGGTTGGAACATTAAACTGACTGAACCACCCAGGTGCCCTTGATTAACCCTTTCAAGGACTAGATTTAGGACTCTAATTTTCTTGTGATGCATTCATATATACATATATATATATATATATATATATATATATATATATACACAAATACTTTATACCAAGTTGTACTCCTTGATATACGTTTCCCAGTCCACTATGCCTGTTTTTTTTTAAAGTTGAGATGTAACTGACATATAACAATGTATTAAAGTTTGGTGTGCAGCCTGATGAGATAATGTATATATTGTGAAACTGATTACCACAGTAAGTCTAGCTAACATCCCTCACCACCATAATTACAACAGTTTTTTGTTGTTGGGATGAGAATTTTTAAGATAGACCTTCTTGGCCACTTTCAAGTATACAGTACAGTATTGTTAACTATAGTCGCCATTCACTTTGCCTTTTTCCTTCCAGATATTTTTCTCACATAAACATAAAGACCTTCAAGGGGAGTGAATATATTGGGATTTTCTCCTTCCCACAATGGCAGTGTAAAAATATTTGATTGATCCATCAATGCAAAACACTTTCATTCTCAGTCATTGTATTTACTTTAACTGAAACAAATATCACACGAAACATTTGGGGGATTCGGCAAAGTCAGGTGTTCAGTTAGGGTCAAAAGCTGTATACTGAATGCCTATGAAGCTTTCATTTATTTGTTGGTTGGTTTGAGTGTTTTGTCAGTCAGGATGTTGTTTAGTGAGCACAGGTGTTCATGAATACTTAAATCATATCTGCCTGGAATTTTCCCAATCAGTTTAGGGTTAGGTAAACTTCTCTGGCCATAGCCTTTGCTAAGATTTTGAGAGTTGAGTTACTTATCAAAGACTCTAGAACTTTTCTATTCTTAGGCAATTCCTAAGTATGATTTGTGTGGAGACAAAGAGGTCTTCAGTACCTTGCAGCAGAACATCCCTCAGCTTCAAAGTCTGTCACCCGGTAGGGGCTGGCCATGGCCCCAGGCCACCAAGAGCTGTGGCTTCTGGCAGCTACTGTGGGGAGTGACCATCTTCACCACCAGATATGACCCGCCATTCTGCAGGGGGCAGCTCATCCCGTGAACTCCCCTCAGCTCCTCTCCAAGCAGCCTTCCTACACCTTTCCACTTGCGAACCAGGAGGCGTATCCTTCCCCTACCTGCTGCGTGCCCTTGGGAGGGGTCAAGGTCTTGCCTAATTATTAGCATATCCTTTAATTCTACAGCTCTGTCCATTTCTCTCCCACTCAAGAAAGCATACTGGAATACAAATGAGTAGGCTGAAGAGTCACCTTGAATCTGCTCTCATTTATGTTTTTTTAAAAAGTAAATCGCTCACGAATTTGAGACGTTTATTGGCAAAGCATTACTCAGGGACCCACCTGAGTAACCCTGGGTTGACAATTACTGTGCTAACCTACAGCTCCTACAAGGTCGATGCAAGGTCAAAGGACTATCCTTGTCACTAAGTGACTGCTAATGTAAAGTCCTGCTTCTCAAGAAAGGAGAACTGCTTTCTATTGTAAATCAGGCACTGTGTTAGGTACCTTCTGAGTTCGGCACCACACCACCTGACCAGGGGGGATTTTCAGCAACGGAGGCTCTGGTAGCTTCCATTACTGTTTCCAATGCTGATGCATAGTAGTCAAGATTTCTCAAAGCCTGAGTCCTTTTCCACTATCATTTATTGCTGCCCTATTAAAATTCTCTGAAGAAACAAATCAGTGTAATTTTCATTCAGACTCTATTAAGCCTTCCTGCTTCTGGGTTGATTTTATATTTCCTATGTCTCAATTTGCCATGTATGGCTTATTTTCTTCTCCTTTCTTTCACCCTCTACCCCTTTTATTCAATAAAATATAAGAATATGCTTTTAAATTTGTCCTTGCAGGAACCTGGGAGTCACCACCATTCTTCACACAAGTTATGTAAGACAGCTGCCAGTAACAGTCCCCCGGCAAACATTTAATTCTGTGGGGCACCTGGGCAGCTCAGTCGGTTAAGCATCTGCCTTTGGCTCAGCTGATGATCTCGTGGTTCCTGAGTTCGAGCCCCACATCAGGCTCTCTGCTCTTAGCTCAGAACCTGCTTTGGGTCCTCTGTTCCCTTCTCTCTCTCCCACTCCCCATCCTCCACTCATTTTCTAATGTCCCATAGAGTTACACCTGAAGTATGCTAAGTCCACTTGTAAACCATGACTTACCTGCATCTAAAGCTGGTCTCTGAAGTAGTTTTGTGTTAGTGATTGCAGAGAAAAACTCAAAAAAAATTTTTTTGGAGAGAGAGAGAGCGAGAGCGCCCCTGTACATGCATACGGGGGGAGGGGGAGAAGGAGGGAGAGTCTTAAGCAGGATTCACTCAGCCTCAGCCGACACTGGGCTGGCTCCCACAGTCATGAGATCACGGCCTGAGCCCAAATCAAGAGTTGGATGCTTTAGCCAATGGGGCCATCCAGGTGCCCCAGAACTAATTTTAAAAGTACGGTATGGGACTCCTGGGTGGCTCAGTTAGCAATCCAGCTCTTGATTTGGGCTCAGGTCATGATCCCATGGTTCATGAGTTCAGGCCCCACATCTGGCTCTGAGCCGAGAGTGCAGAGCCTGTTTGGGATTCTCTCTCTGTGTGTATCTCTCTCAAAATAAATAGATAAACAACAACAAAAAAGAAATAAAAGTATTGTATTGCTTGAAGATATAAGAACACCTCATGGATGCCATAGTGAAGTGAAGTCCATGAATGAATAGTAACTGAAGAAAAATGGTAAGTGAAATGTCTCATCCTCTGTCTTCGTGCAGGCCTGTTAGATACGTGTAGTTAGATCCAGGTATGTTAAATGCTAATTATTCGTTTAAGATTTTCTTTACATCTACTTGTTAGAAAGAAAGAAAAAATCTTACTATGTGAAAAACTACACTCCTCACTGGGAGAAAATATTCTAAGATGAAAAGTTTTTGAATGCTATTTACAGTTTAGACTTCTGTAACTACTGAAGGCTGTCATCAACACAAGGAAATAAGAAAGTTCTCTTGTCTTTGGGAAGGTAGAAAAAGATGGGAGAGAATACAATTCAAGATCTCCTTCTGGGGGCGCCTGGGTGGCTCAGTTGGTTAGGCATCCGACTTCAGCTCAGGTCATGATCTCACAGTTCATGAGTTCAAGCCCCACGTTGGGCTCTGTGCTGACAGCTCAGAGCCTGGAGCCTGCTTCCGATTCTGTGTCTCCCTGTCTCTGACCCTCCCCCTTCATGCTCTGTCTCTCTCTATCAAAAATAAATAAAACATTGAAAAAATTTAATAAAAGATCTCCTTCTGGTCTACAAAACGTAGTCAGCATGAAGTTTCAGAAGGGAAGACAAATCAACAGGCATGCGAAACTCTCAAATATGCCACAGTGCCTTCACAGAAGAACCCAACCCCACCGACAGCTTGATCGTGGCTTTTAGATTCCAGAAGCATGAGCAACTAGATTTCTTTCTGTTGTTTAAGTCACGCACGTTGTGCCACTGTATCAAGGCAGCCCCAAAACAAACACAGTGCCCGTCCCCCGGCGTCTACAGAGATTGCTTTTGGTGATATTTGCAGGGCACAGAGGACACCTTAAACCGCAACAGCAACACTTTTCATGAAGCAGATTTGGGAGATTTGGTAGTAAACGTGACCTGCGTGAATCCACAAAATCGAAGGCAGCATCAGCCTGCAAACTGAGGGGCCAATGGACTCCTCCACGCTTCCCTGCTCACTGTGCTCCCAGAGCACCAGGAAAAGACCCGGACAAGCAGAGCACACTTAGAGGTTACTCTGTGAGGAGCGGACACTGGAGGCAGAAGTGACATGAAATCCACTGGCAAATAGGTGAAGCTCTGTGGTGTGGAAAAGACTAGTTTGGCCTGGGTATTGGGGGGGAAGGTGGTACAAAAACGACATCTAAGTGGAGGTTAAAGGAAAGGAACATGAGGGGCACCTGGATGGCTCATTTGGTTAAGCGTCCGACTTCAGCTGAGGTCGTGATCTCGCTGTCAGTGAGTTCAAGTCCCGCATCAGGCTCTGGGCTGACAGCTCAGAGCCTGCAGCCTGCTTCTGATTTTGTGTCTCCCTCTCTCTCTCTCTCTCTCTCGCTCTCTCTCTCTCTCTCTCTGCCCCTCCCCCACCCCACTCACACTGTCTCTCAAAAATGAATGTTAAAAACATTCTTTTAAGGAAAGGAATGTGGCCCCTCCCACCCCCACTTACACTCCGTCTCTCTCTGTCTCTCAAAAATAAATACACGTTAAAAAAAATTTAAAGGAAAGGAATGTAGGCTTCATTTTTAATTTTTTGAAGTTTATTTACTTAGAGAGAGAGAGGAGAAAGAGCAACCAGGGGAGGAGTCAGAGAGAGAGGGAGACAGAGAGAGAATCCCAAGCAGGCTCCACAATGCCAATGTGGTACGTGGAGCTCAATGTGGGACGCAAACTCACAGAACTGTGAGATCATGACCATAGTCAAAATCTAGAGTTGGATGCTTAACCCACTGAGCCACCCAAGGGCCCCAGGGAATGTGGGCTTCAAATGAGGCAGGAGCTTCCTAGTAAGTAGAGCAGCCTAAAGACAGAATGCATGCCTGAAGAGCCAGTGAACCTCTCCCAAGCTGAGGCATTTAAGCCTTTCCGTACAATTGTGTGGCAGAGTTTCCTGCCAATGGGTGGTCGGTCCCTTCCACAGCTCTCCTGTGTCCTTGTGGCTAGGTATGTTCTTGTATTTCCTGCTCAGGGGATTCGAAAGACACCTCAGGGCAGGAAATGACACTAAAGGCTGAACAGAGATCGTGGTTGAAAAGTAAAAGCCCTCAGGATCTCTGAGTGGTGATAGACCAGGAAAAACCGTAAAGAATGTCCATCATTCTGATAGTCAGGACCTCTTCTTCCCCCTGGGGAACATCTTGTGTGTGGGGGCAGGGGGGAGTGTGAGTGGGGCGAATTTCAACAGCAGAAAGAGAAAACGCTAAACCTAAGAACTTTTATTTTTTAGATTATAACTCCACCTCTATAGTTTTGAATTCGTGCTTCCTAAGAATCCCTAACTCTTAAGAATGGCTTCCTCCTCTCTAGGCCTGGCTTCATGGGCATGTGATCTGCAGGACACAGGCCCTGCCCTCAGAAGGGACCTGGTGATTGGTTTAAGTTCTGTTGTCACCACCCTAAAATATTTAATTTTGGAACAAAGGATCCCCACCTTTTCATTTTGCCATGAACTCTGTGCAGTTTGTAACTGGCCCTGCTCCCTCTCCGTCTTGGACTGATGCTCCTTTTTGTAACCAGATGCCTTCGGTTTTTCATACAACCTAGGACAGACAGGGAATTGGGGTGGTGGGTAAGCATGTGTTGTTACCTACCATCAGGATTTGCTTAGGATCAGCTTTCTAACTTTTTAAATCTTTATTTAATTAATTAATTTATTTTTGAAAGAGAGAGTGCGAGCCGGGGAGGGTCAGAGAGAGAGGGAGACACAGAATGTGAAGCAGGATCCAGGCTCTGCACTAGCTGTCAGCACAGAGCCCAGTGAGGGCTGGAACCCACCAACTGGGAGATCATGACCTGAGCCAAAGCCTGAGGCCTAACCGAATGAGCCAGCCAGGCGCCCCAGCCTTCTAACTTCTACCTGGGAAAACAGCAAGGGCCTCCCTCACTGGCTTTTGTAGGAAGTACTGACTATGAAGCGTGTAAACAAATACTGCACTGTAATGAGTATTTGCTATTTGTTGGAGATATTCAAAGAACAGGGGGAAAAGGAATCCAAGGGTCAGACAGGACGCCTGGAAGGGGGGAATGACAGAAGACAACATTCAGGACAGCTGGCAGCTGAAAGCTGACTTCTCAGCAAGTTAGTCAGCATTGTGTCCTCCAGGCTGAGCCTGGATCCCGACAGCCGGAGTCTGGGTCTTGCTTCCCTCCCGCTTAGCGCCACAGTGGACCACGACTTCCGCTCTTTCAGGTCAAGACCAGGGAATACAGCTGGGCAGTTCTAGACCATTCTAGCCCAGCTAAACAGTAACCGGGCTCTGGATGGCTGGTGTCTCATCTAGGAGACAGTGGCTTCCCAGCAGGTCCATTTCTGTAATTTAGGACAGACGTAACGAAGAACAAGGACAGAATTTGAGGTCAGGAGTTCTCAGTCATGGGAGTCGACTAGGAATCACCTCTCGATTCATCACCTCCCGCTAAACTTGCACTTCACCCTCCTCTAGGGTGGAGGTTACATCCCGGCCTGATTTAAAAAAAAATTCCTGCGGATCCTTCCCTTCCCAAAACAAAACGCACACAACAAATCAGCAAAACTTTTTTCTTAAATTCTTCCTTCAAGGAGAAGTAAATAGGTCGTCCCCTTGTTCACCTGGTCCAGTGCCCTTCTCCTTTGGTTTGTTCTAAAGATAGATATTCCAGGTTTGCTCCTGGCTGCTTTTGACAGGTAAAAAACTATATGTGTGTGTATATATACATATATAAAAATACATAATATATACATGTATATACACACATATGTATACATTTTTTTCACTCTTAACAAGCAAAGAAATTCTATTTCCTTTAAGCTTGTCTCGCTCCTATTCTCTTCCAGAAACGCCTCCCGACCAAACCAAGATGAAAACGAAATGCGGATAAAAACACACCCCGGCAGCAGCCCTTTATACGACATCCCAGAGAGGCCTGCGGGGTCGGATGAGTCAAGCTCACGGGGACGAGCGGGGAGCGCTCCCGACTTTTCTGGAGCCCGGACGTCCTACGACTCACCTTTCGCTGGTCCCGCGCCGTCGCTCTCCAGGCCCCGGCGTCGCTCGGGCGGGCGG
>NC_043704.1:19648087-19696009 GCF_006229205.1 Suricata suricatta
CCCCCCCCCCCGCCTTTCCTGCCCCGTTTCACCTTCCCCTCTCATCCCCAGCACCTTTTCCCTGTCCGATCTCCTCCTGTTCCTTCCCTGTGGCGGCTGCTCGCTGCCGCCGCCTCGGTGCGACCCCAGTAGGGTCGCGCACCACCCTCCTTAGGCAAACTTTGTGCATTTCTGCGTCTCCCTTTTGTGTAAGTTGAGAGAGATGGGAGGGGTCGAAGACCCACGGCCACCTCGCACCTTCCCCAAGCCTGGACGGCCCTGGCGTTCGCTCCGCACCTTCAGCTCCTTCCGGAGAGGGAGAAGGTTCCCGGGAACAAAAGCCGCGACACCCCGCCCTCGCCAGCCCGGGGCGCGGTGGCTGAGCCAGCCGCCGGGGTCTGTGCGCCACCGAGGCTCCCGCCCGACTCCCTTCCCGGCGCTGCGCGACTGTCCCAGAGGGGGCTGGGGCGCTGCTGGGGCGCTGTGGCGGAGCCTGGGGGCCCCCTCCGCCGCCTCCCCTCATCACCGCCGGGGCTTGCTAGTTCTGTGCGGGGCTGGAGAGTCCTTGGGGAGAGATACGCGGGCAGTGGGGTGTGCGTCTGCTAAGGGCAGTGGCGGGCGGAGGGGAGGCACGAGCTCTCCCCTCCTGTGCATCAAAGGAGGTGTTTGTCTGATTAAGGCGCGGCCTCTTCCCTGGCGGCTCTGGGCTGTCTGGTTCAGTCCCCCCGGGGTCGCGGGCTGCCGGGGAGGGTCCTCGGGGTCTTTTTTTTTAGGGTGCAGATAAAAGGATTGAATTGAGTGAAGATTAAGACGGAGAAGATGGCGCCTCTGCAGTGCAGCAAAGAAAAGCTGTGTGGAGGCTGCAGCCTGGTGAAATCCACCCACCACTAGGTGTATAACAAGTCTTCCCCATTCATCCAACTCCCGAACCTTCAGCTAACGCCTGTGCAAAATGACTATTTTTTTCTTTTTTACCTAAAGATGCTAAGAAGTTGTTTTCGTGACAGTAGGGGCGGAAGACTTTGTATTTCTCATCGTTTCGGTTCCCTTTTGGTATCTTATTATTTGCAATCTCTCCCAGTTTTTCCCATTTTTTTCCTCCTTTTCCTCTACCTCGGGGTAATTTTCCAAAAAAAGCAATTCCCAGACTAGTGTTTTTCTGTAATTACACTGAGGCTATGCAGATTACCACACCACTATGGTTTTTTTAGTCCCTAATTTACAAGGTCATTGAACTTTTTTTTTCCTTCTTTTACCTGTAAGTGCTCAGAAATCATCTTAGGGCTAGTTAAGACAGATTGATTTAAAAAGTGAAGAATTTGGTTTCCCGTACCTCTTTAAAGATGCATTTAATTAAAAAGATTCTTTTTTCCTCCCATTACTTAAATTTACTCCAACAAGTATTGCTGTTATTCTCCCGATTTTCTCACTATATACTAAAAAAAACAGAAATTAAGTAATCAAAAGATTATCATAACCTTTATATTTGAAGTTTTTGCCAAAATGTGAATATTTACCTTTTTTGAGCACTGTTTTTTTTTTTTTTTTTCTGAATAAAAGAGGCAGCATTTAGGCAAATAAGGTTCAGGGTTTTTTTTGGGGCGGGGAGGAAGCTGTTTGCATTTCTTGGTCTTTCTACCATTGTTTTGGACATTTTTACTTGTTACTGCCACCTCTTTCAAATTTGTGGAGGTGAAATTCACAGTCCATTTTGCAAAGCATTGGTGAAAGGGTAGGCAATTCACTCTAATGAGGTTTGAGGGAGATTAATTGAGCTATGTCTATGCCCACCGAAAGATGTAATTATGAGTTGAGTGTTTTTTGTAGGCCTTAGAAAATAGGTCTACTGCAGGTGGCTCTAAAAAAAGAAGCGAATAAGGAGAATGTTAATGGGGCCTCCACTTTGGGGGTTATTACCTGAGTTGATGAATTTGCCTGGTGTATTGACAGTATAAAATTAAAAGGCTCTAACATTTATTTATTGAAATAATATTGTTTCTTAAATTTTAGTTTACCGTTTCGAGAGTTCTAACTGAACAGGGGAGATTAACCTAAAAACAAGTATTTGTTTTGGTAATGGTGCTAATTCACAGATTATAGATACCTACTCATACTGACTAGTCCTGCCGGCAGAGTAGACATCTATACATAGAATGGTGAAGCTCAGCTTTGATCAGGATCTACAAAGAGTCACCGTTTCTTGCTAATCAACGGAAAGTTATGATAACCGGCAGGGCACAAAAGCTTCTCCCTTGTCACGGTAACCAGCAGAGGTGGCTAATGGCATTTGGGAAGCTATTAGTACTGCGGAGAAGTATTCCAGATAGAATAATGATCCCTGGTCCTGATGGGGGAAGTGAAAAGGAACAAGCAACTGAACAGATCATGAGGTTAAGTTAGGAGTGACTGATTGAAAAAAAATACAAAAGAAATAATGTGGTCCATTGAATAATGGTTTAAAGAAAAACAGATTATCTTTGTGGGTAAGGCTTTCTCCTTGTTGCTAGAGGATCCCTATTTTTATGCTACTATTAATGGCATACTGGAGAGTTCTAATATTTATAAGAAGATGAAGGCTGTCAGTCATTCCAGAAATAAGCATTGATATTATATGCCTGTCACTGAAGAAATGCTATCAAATTCAGTAGAAATGTGCATTTTGTTTCTGCAAATTCAATCTATGTGGGCACATATATTACCTTAAGAGACTAAAAAAGCATCTTTAATATATTCCTTCTGTATTCTCTGGTTTATTATGTCAGTTGCAAATGCAAAGATAAACCTTATAAATGTACTTTAAATGTGAAGCCCTGGGTTGGAAGGCTTAATTTGACCATATTTGCCTCATTACCACCTACCTGCATTCCCCTACTCACGGGAAGTTGGCAGACTAAATAGGACAGGCACAGGGTTGTTAAAGGAAATAGAAAGTGTTAAATACCAAGAGGAAAGTACAGATTAAGTGGTTTACTGAATAAAAGCCTTACAGTGTAAACATCTATAGTTAAGGAGTAAAGAACAATGAGATGAGATAATCTAGAGAATTTCCTGGTAGGAAAATTCCAGCCAGTATTGTACCCAGGTCTGGGGAAGGGAGTTTAAGTCTTTGCATTTATAGCATTTGTTTACATGCCTGTCCCAACCTTTTCCCTCCCAGGGATGAAGGGGGACACACACACACACGCACACACGCACACACACACGCACACACATGCACACGACACCTGAGGGTAAGGGTGGAGCGAATATGGGATTTGATTTTCCTAAACTCTGCATATATTCATTTGGGATAATTCTGTTGATTCTCTTTTTGGGCCACAGACAGTCCACAGTTCTGAAAATGTTGTGAACAACACAGTCTTTTCCTTCCAGTCTAGTGGGGAAGACAGACAATAAATCACTATAAATAAACGTCCATGAACTGTGACAGATGGCCAAGACCAAAAGGGGGGGGGGCGGGTACACCCTGGTGAAGAGTAGGGGTTCAGAATAAGGAGTGGAGGGGCCTTAGGGAAGGAGCTGAAAGTGAGGTCTAAGGGCTCTGCTCCAGCGTCTTCAGTAGGAAGATGCGTACATGACTAAGGAAGTGAGTACATGACGAAAAAAGTGATTCACTGGGCCACCAGGAGGAGGATGGGAAAATAAAATGTTAAATGTCTGTGTTTCCATTTTGCTGGTGGTCTCTACGTCTCCGCATTCTACTTCGTTGTGTAATGGTTTCCTTTTCATAGCGGGATCCCAGGTACAAGTGTACGGAGTGGAGGTTGATGCTACCTACCGTCTCCTGCAAATCTGTGGAAATGCTGTCATCCTGTGTCTCAGCCAGTATGCAGTATATAGACTGTATATACAGTATACAGACCACCCTCATAAGGGGCTGGAAGGAGCTGGATGAGTGGCAGGCAGAGGAAGTTAAGGAATGAGCATCCCCCCAATTGACTAGCAAGTTTAATCAAAATGTCTATTTCTTAATTTTTTGTCGTTAATCAAAACACAGAGCCAACCGTACCTAAGCCCTCACACTGAATTAGCGGACGCAAACCAAGGTGAAGGGGAAAGTGTTAAGTAACCATTTCTTCGTGTCCTCTGGATATGGATAGCTTAGGAGATAACCTTGTCTGTGAGGGCTCCAGTATTTTTCTTTGAAAAAATATTTTGTGTTTTCCTCTTGAGAGTAAATCCTCGAACCTCTTTAGAAGTCCACCAAAAACTGGGTTAGAATGACCGGTCAAGAAGTAGAGCACAGTACGAACAGCCTGTCCTTGAAGCCTTACCGATAGCAAAGGTAGTTAGTGTGTAGTTTGTATGTTATATGTGTTATGTGCTGTGTTCTTACAAAAGAGGAAGCTAGAGAAATGAAGATGTCAGTAGGCAAATCCAAAGAAAGAGAAAGTACGTTTATAGTACTGTATTGCATTTAACAGAAAAATTCTGCATGTAAGTGGACCCTTGTTCAAACCCTTGTTCAAGGGTCAACCGTAATTTCTTCCAAAAAAAAAGCTCCAACATGTTCACCAGTTAATAGTTCTATGAAAATGTGATGCTTAGTAGATTAGTTTGCAGACTCTTCAAAGTGGGTTGGATACAGAGGACTCTAGGTCACATGAAATGTTAGCTTCAGTAAGGAGCTTAGATTTAGTTGGGCCACATTTCTGAAGAAACCTACAATACAGATTTAGCGTGAACTATATAAGGATTATAGTATTTTATGAAAGAAGGTAGTGCTTGAAATGGGGAAGATGAAAGGTATTTAAGAGCCCGCCTCTGTGGAAAGGAGTGGAATTGTGCCCACATTTGTAATGTTAATTTCGATACCAGGTTAACACCAATCATTGAGATTGTCGCCACATGCTCAGGGAGGGTAACATTTCACAGTGATGCAGGGTGTAGACAAGAGCAGGGTGGCCTGGGCATTAAATCCTGGCTCTGTCCCTTTTGAACTACTGACTGTGGGCGAGCTCCGGACCTCATTTTTCCCTTTGTGAAATGGGGACATATATAGAAAAACATACATATGTAAAATGTTTGCTTGGAACAGTATATGAGTTAATATATATAATATGATGTGGCACTTTATAAGCACTATGTGTTAGTTACGACTGTATGTGATGATGATATAAAATGGATATATTTAAGTCGCACATACTTGAAAGTTACAAAAACAAGACAAAACACCTATATGAAGCTTTACTTATTATGGAGTAATGCACTTAACTCACCAGTGAGGATGATTGCAGGAAATGGGCAGTTCTCTAAAGAACAAGTGAATTTTATTTAAATTAAAAGATGACATATCGTATTCAGAATACATGTTTTGTATTTCAGTTGGCTTTTTTGGGTAAAGCATTAACATAATTTGTGTTCATTGAAGAATTTAAACAGTACAGAAATGTTTAAAAAGCAGAAGCAGAAGCGCCCGGGTGTCTTAGTCGGTTCAGTGTCCGACTTTGCCTCAGGTCATGATCTCAAGGTTCCTGGGCTTGAGCCCCGCATCGGGCTCTGTGCTGACAGCTAGCTCAGAGCCTGGAGCCTGTCTTCGGATTCTGTGTCTCCCTCTCTCTCTGACTCTCCCCCGCTCACTCTGTCTCTCTCTCTCAAAAATAAATAAAACATTAAAAAAAATTTTTTTGAAGCATAAGCAGTTTTTGCACAGATGGGCAGACCTACTAAATGTATACATATGGGCAGCTTGACACATTTGTCTAATATTGAGCAATTTGTATACTGGCTTGATTATTAACTCCGATATGAGCTATCAGCTGTCTATCAGCCACGCACAAGGAGCTGAGAACAAGCTTGATTTAGTTTTTAACAAAATCTCTTCTAAAAAAAAATGAGTAAGACAGGTTTTTGCCAATCAGGGCCAAAATGGAAGGTTTCAAATGCCAGCAAAAGATTTTTGGTCTTAAAATGGAAGTGTGAAATGAGCTTCACCAGAGTGTGTGAAGAAACCAAAAACAGACTGCTCGAGGATCCAGCATCTATAAGAAATAGGTTTTAAAATAAAATGAATTATCAGTCCGATGATGACTCTCATGGCCTGCTTAATTAAAAGCATACTCTTTTAGAATCAGCATTTTGCGTATATTATATAATAAGAGATTTCAGTCTCAATTTCAAAATTAGGCTAAGGATATTTGAGAGTCCTCAGAATTGGTGTTACTGAGGTTAAAGAATGATTAAAACGTTGAAGAATGAGTAAGCAAAGTCCCAAGAAATCTGTGGGGTTTCGTTAACACCACTTTTGTATGTATCTTTGTCCTACTCAATCAAAAAATGCGGGTTCAAGTAGGAGAATGTAGACCTGTTTGAAATGAACCTCTTGCTCAGAGTGGATCCAGTGAAGAATGAATCGAGGGGGGTCCACAACCACATGCATAGGGCCGGTGGGGAGGGACTCGGAACACACGAGACAGATGTTTCAGAGAAGGGAAAGTAACACTCCGCGTGTTCTGTAGAGAAACAAGTTCTAGAATTTTAAGGTCTTATCTGTAATGGACCCCAAATGGTGTCTGTATGTTCCAATTTCCAGATGGTCCTTCTCCTTGTATTTTTTTCTTCCCAAGTTCAGATGACTTTTAGCTGAGAAATGTGAGCGAGAAAAGCCCATTTTTTTGGCCACGGTGGGGGGTATTTTGTTGATTTGAAATTTAACAGTATAGAAATGTGTGCGACTCTATCTCTCTATCATCCAGGAGCCTCGCTTACATCCTTCACTGAAGACAGGGTGTGGCTTTGTGTGGAAACAAAGTGAGCATAGGACAAATTGTTAGATTCTCTATGAAAGAGAATTAGGCCACGAACAATCAGCCTTGAAGGATACTTCATGAGAATAAGAGATCTGGTTTATCAAGAGAAGTCATTTGTATTAAGGGAAGAAATGCACGGATACTCTTGTGGCTCGGTTAAACTTCAGACTTCTAATGACTAATAATGTATTTTGGAGAAATTTTGCAGGAAGAAACACAAGAGATTTAATCCCACCCTTGAGGTATACATGTGTACCTTAGATATGACCCCTTGCCTCCAGGTGTTGTCTGTTAAGGCTTACTTAGTCCAATAAGGAACTTAGAAATTTTTTTTAATGTTCATTTTTGAGAGAGAGACAGGGAGACACAGAGACAGGGTACAAGTGGGGGAGAAGAAGAGAGAGGGGGAGACACAGAATCCCAAGCAACTTCCAGCCTTTAGCATAGAGGATGCCGCGGGGCTTGAACTCACAAACCACGAAATGATGACCTGAGCCAAAGTTGAACGCTTAACTGACTGAGCCACCCAGGCACGCCCAAAAAGGAGCTTTTTCTGCCTGCCCTTACTGTGGAGAAATTTTCATAAGCATAGTTACAGTTTTTATAAATAACACTACTCAGTTATTTTATAATGGAATTAATAGACCCACATGATAAAGATAGATATAATGCTATCTTAACCATATTTATCGATTTTTTTGGAAATCTTTCAAAAAAGAAGAATTCTCATTCTTAAAAAAAAGTTTGAGAGAGATAGAGACAGCATGAGTGGGGGTGGGCAGAGAGGAGAGAGAATCCCAAGCAAGGTCTGAGATGTCAGTCTGGAGCCTGATGTGGGGCTTGAACTCATGAAACTGAGATCATGACCTGAGCTGAAACCAAGACTTGGACATTCAACCAGCTGAGCCACCCAAGTGCCCCAGAAGTATTCTCATTCCCTTTAAGTTTGAACCTTTAAAACTGATGCAGATTTTTGAAATCTTAGCTTAACTTTTCAGACGCGTTTAAACATATCATGCAAATTGATATTGGAGAGTAAATCTTTCTCTTATGAATGATCTTAATTCCTTATAACAAAACAAGTACAATTTTGTCAGTGCAGCATATTAGTTTGAAAATGTAAGTGATGTGTTTTAAGAAATTCCCGTAGAAACTTGCAAATATGGGGGGTCTGGGTGACTCAGTGGGATAAGCATCCGACTCTTGAATTAGGCTGAAGTCATGATCCCAAGGTTGTGGGATCGTGCCCTGTGTAGCGCTCTGCACTGATTGGGCAACTTCTTTGAGATTCTGTCCCCCTCTCTGCCCCTCTTCCTCACTCAGGTGCATGCAGGTGCATGCTCGCTCGCTCTCTCTCAAATAAAACTAACTAACTAAATAAATAGAAACTTGCAAACATGCAGGCTAAATCATTCTAAGAATAATGTATTCACAGATTCTTCCCTATTAAATTGACAATTTAAAATTAAAACAAATTTTAAAGGAAAGTTTATAGCTTTTTTACATAAAGAAACAGATTTTTAAATGAATTAAAAAGAATTTTTTATAGTGTATTTATTTTTGAGACAGAGAGAGACAGCATGAATGGGGGAGGTGCAGAGAGAGCGGGAGACACAGAATCTGAAACAGGCTCCAGGCTCTGAGCTGTCAGCGCGGAGCCCCACGCAGGGCTCATGCCCATGAGCCATGAGATCATGACCTGAGCCGAAGTCAGACGCTTAACCGACTGAGCCACCCAGTCGCCCCTTAAATGATTTTTTTAAAATGTTTATTTATTTTTGAGAGAGAGAGAGAGAGAGAGAGACAGACAGTGTGAGTAGGGGAGAGGCAGAGAAAAAGAGGGAGACACAGAATGAGAGGGAGGCTTCAGACTCTGAGCAGGACGTGAGCCAAAGTCAGACACAACCAACTGAGCCACCCAGATGCTCCAAGAAACCGATTTTTAAAGGCACACTGAGCAAAGAAAAGTTTGCCTTTTCATGTAACAAATATTTCTGAGTCTCCTGCCCTTAATGGAGCTTACAGTATAGTGAGGGACAGACAAAATAAATAGGACATGGGAGGAGACTTGGAAAAATTAAGTTGGGTAAAGGGAATAAGGAAATACTATGTGGAAGTCCCTTGTGGATGTAATCTTTTATGGGGTATTATCGGGAAAGTCTCTGATCTTGTCACTATCTAGATGTAACGTTAGTTGTCTGGAGGAGAGAACTATATATTCACCATGATGCAAAAGAATAACTGGGACCAGGGGTCTACTTTGGAGTAGTTAAATAATTAGAAACAGCAATGGTGGGGTAGAAAAATTAATATGGACCGTGATCAGTTTCCCACACCTGCCATGTCACTTACCACCACCATTGCATTTAGTATTTACTAAATATTTGATAAATATTTTCAGTGAGTACTATAGAAATTTTATATTGTGGTGGTAAAGAATTATGTGTTTGATTCTTGACAGTTGAATTAACATATGTTTAAAAAATTGTGAGTGACACTTAACTGTAAATGTAGGGAGAACATGAAAGCCTTTTAAAGATTTATTATTTCAGCCTTTTCTGAAACATTTTGTGAAACCTTATTGTGAAAAGGTTTCATAAATGCTGTCAATAACTTAATGTTCAGTCATTTGCAACTCTTTATTTCAGAAATTCAGTTGGCCTAGCAAAAAAATGTCTCATTCTAGAAATGTTTTGTCCATCATCAGCTTGAGTGGGACAGTTTCAATTGAGGGTGCCTAGAAATGATTTTGTTTGAATAAAATGTGTATACTGGAAGGAAACTGAGTGGCCATCAAAATGGAAATTTCATTGTCTTTTTTCAGTTTGTTGCTTTTTTTATTTTTATTTTTTTGCCATTTTATAGCTCATATTTACTTTTTACTTCATTGGGAGCCAGGATAAAAATTTTGCCTTTAGGGCAAAAACTGAGGACTGTTAACTTCTATTCTCTAAAAGAATTGTACTATTCAAGTTCAAGGGCTTGAAGCCAATGACACTATATGCTGTTAACTTGACAGGCATTGAAAATCTAATTGAGGTCATTTTGATGAGCCTTGAATCTTCCCAGTGTTTCCTCAGGCTTGTTTTTAATGTTTTATGTCAAGTGTTAAATCCTCTTACAACCCTGAATCCAGAAAATTGAAATCCAATAAGGGTCAACTAAAATTTAAAATCCTACCATTGTTTTCTGTGGAAACCGTTCTCGGCTAACTGATAGGACAGTTGAATGTGGAGACAGCTTACATATTGCTGTTAGCTTGAGGAATGTGAAGGGTCCCCCTTTCAGGAGTAGAGTTGTGACAAAACCGCAGTTCAGAAGTTCCTGCATACTTGTCCAATGAAACATGAGCGGAGGGACTCCTCTAGGGTGGCCACGTGCCTGGGTGGCAGTAGCAGTAAGAGCGAGGCTGCTGGATTGAGATGTCCTTAAGACAGTGTGAGTCCTGGGAACTGGGGACTGAGTAATTTATCAGCATGGCCGTTTGAGATAGCCAGGACAAAGATAATGAACGTTTGGTGTCAGGGAGGACAGACTTCAGTGAGCAAGACCGGAAGTACTATGTTTCCAGACAATTCCTTTCCTTTGAATATTTCACATTGCTTTTGCGAGTCGGACTCAGATTAAATTTTTTAGCATTGTGAATTTGATTATGGTGAAATTTTTGTCATGTTGTAAGCACACGGATGGAAAGTAGTCAGTTTGTTGGGAGTATGTCCTATGTGTATCTGCTTTTAGTTGTATTTATTGATTTCATAAATAGCTAGTAAAGAGATCAGAAAGAAATTTTAGCATAATAGTCCCCCCCCCCAGGAAAAAAAAAGACATTGGTTAAAATAGGATTCTAAGGGTTTATTACCATTGTTAAATTATTTATGCTTTTCAAAAATTCTGACACGTGACTTCATTGCTTGCTTGCTCATTTATCTCAGAACTAGAGCACCAAACACAAACCAGGCCTATTGATCGATTCTTCTAGCAGGTGAGGGGAAGGTTTAATGCAGGATATTTAATTGGCTGTTTGAATTGTGCATTCACCTGTTTTTCTCTCTGTTCCACATCTTCTCAGGGCATCTGTGATTGACTTCTGTGATAGTGACCCTGATTTGGAGTTATGTGTTTTTAGTATTATGAACTTCTTGTCACATTGCACTTTTCTCCCCTTTTTCTTGAAATTTTAAAAACGTCATTCATTTGATGGATGCGTATTGGATGCCTTCTGTGTTTTCAGGGCTGACAGGAGCACTAGTAATCTTGGTGGGGCTGCAAGTAAACAAAGAACTCACTTTGTGTCTTGAAGGATTTTGCAGCCTGAGAGGCGAAGAGAAGAGACGCAGAAATAATTAGGCTCAGTAGTCCACAGGCTACCGTGGAGGGATATGCAGAGTCCTCAGAGCAAAGGCAGCCAGGATTTAAAGTGGGTTTCCAGGCTGAGTGGAGGTTAACCCTCGGGCACGGTAAGGATTTCCAGACAGAAGGAATAGTGAAGGTGAAGAGAGGTTCAAAAGAGGAAGCCATTGGAATGTGGGTGGGAGAGGTGGTGTGGGGATGGTAGGAGATCAACAGTTTGAGATTCCTTGAGGAGTTTGAACTTCATTTTCTCAGCAATGGGGGTATTTTTAGATGTACCTAAAATGGAGGTAGCCATTGATGACTATGATTGAGTTAACATTTAGTAGCTTTTGCTAAGGTCCTGGTTAATGTCTGCTTAATCCCATCAGCCAGATGTTAGCACCTAACTCCAAGGGAGGCTGGTGCATGTAGTGTATAAGCTGGGAGTATCACCCCCTGGAATACATTCTAGGTTCTTATGGGATACAGAGAGGGGAGGGTATTGAGTGACAAACAGCTGGCATTCGGGAATGTGCAGGACGTGCGGTACAAAGGGACGTAGAGAAAAATGGGTAGATTCATAAACATTCTGATTCAAGCCAAAGGGAAGATTCTCCATGAGCAATTAGAGTAGGTTTTTGGGATCTGCTCACTTCTTCTCTGTTGGCTAAGCACACAGGAAGCACATCTTTAAGAATGGATGAGAGATGGGGATGCTTTTTTATTTTTACGGCAGGACGCCCAAAAGCTGAGCCTTCACTCTGGCCATTTGTTCCCAGTATGGTTTAGACTTGTGTTCCTGGGAAAAAGGATAATTCTGGCAAAGTCAGTTACTTTCCCTCTTGCCTAACCATTTCTCATTTGCTCTAGAGCCTTCTCTAAAGCAAACTTGTTGTACTCACGCTTCACAAGGAATAGCAGATAAAACAAGCTTTGAAATTTTTAGAAAAGAACATGGTCCTGAGAACCTCTTGAGCTAGAATTGCCTACATGCTCAACTCTTTTTTCATCGGTACACAGACTTTCAGTTATCTTTATGTGCATCTGTGTTATTCAAAGTTTCCTCTATGAAAAAGAGGAAAATAATCTTACCTGAGTAATAGTGGACCTCCATTTAAAAAATTCATCTTAATTACTTATTTATTGTCTTTAGTCACTTCATTTATTCTAGAAGTGGCCAAATGAAGATACTTACAAGGAAGTGTGTGATGATATAAAGGTGTGGGGCCCACGTAGGATCCTGAGCAGACTAGGTCTACTCATCAACATAAGGGAATCTATGAGGTTTTATAGTAGGTATTTTATCAGCACCTAAAGACGTATTTTAACACACGTCCTAATAGTTTGACATATTGTACATGGTTCCGTCTAAAGGAAATGTCTAAGATATCAAGGTTCCTCTGTAGCTACGCTTGGTTTTATTTTCTGCGTTACTTCTTTTTGGGCCCTTGGTTCTCTTTCACAGGAATCAAAAGTGTAATTCAAGTCTGATATCTTAAATCTTGGCATTTATTTTCTTTTTGTTTTGATTTTGAAGTATCTCTCAAGGACGCATGTTATCAGTCTAGAGACTGCGTTCAGAGAAACAGCTGATGAGGCACCTGTATGTCGGACTTCCACTCAGGTCATGATCTCACAGTTTGTGCGTTCGAGCCCCACGTCGGGCTCTGTGCTGACAGCTCAGAGCCTGGAACCTGCTTCAGATTCTATGTCTTCTTCTCTCTTTGCCCTTCTCCCGCTCATGCTCTGTCTCTCTCTCTGCCTCTCAAAAATAAATAAACATTTTAAAAAATTTTAAAAAAAACAAATGATAATTTCTATGTGTCTAGAATAATTGTCAATTGGTAATGAAATTCCAAAAGAGCGGCCATTGTGTGTTTGAATGTGTATTTCTCTGAGGTTACCTTGCCCATCTTTCGAAATTATACCTTTTCTCCCCCCACCCAAAAAGAGTAGTTGGTAAATAGATAAGTTTGAAAAAATTTTTTAAATTATGGTAGATAGAATTTGAAAGTATGAGAAAATTATGTTCTTGAATTCCAGCATAACTATAATGGTCATATAGAGTTTGTATAATGTGAGAAACTAATTTCACCAAAGGACATGCATTCTATATGCTGAATTCTGTTCTATTTTTATATATTTGAAAATACTTGACCTGATAACTGGCTGTGATTTAAGGCTGATCTTAAATGGATTTGCCTTTACTTGGCTCTGGATGGTCGAGTTCAGGACCATTACTGGCTTTGTTGATTTTAAATACTTAGTAGTTTATTTTGTGGGCAGTTAGATGTATGCTTTTGTTTAAGATCACCTCACCGAAAAATTGGCAGGCCAAGAATATGTTCTGCGAAGAATACTTGAGTATTCATTCTCAATTTACCTGAATAGTATAAATATTTTATTAGGTTTGTATATAATCCATTGTATTTCTAAGTAAACAAGCTCTCTAGAAATAATTTCTACTTCTTTGATTATTTAAAATGCGTTAGAGGCGCATGGGTGCCTCAGTCTGTTGGGCAATTAGGCGTCCAAGTCTTGATTTGGGCTCAGGTCATGATCTCACAGTCGTGTGGTCATGAGCCCAGCCTCATGGGCTCTGCAGTGGGCATAGAGCCTGCTAAAGGTATTCTGTCTCTACCCCTCCCTCTGCCTCTCCTCCCCTCAAAAAAAATAAATAATAAATAATAAAATACATTAAATAAATTGATACAGATCACAAAGATTAGTGGAAAAGTTTCTAGCTAGGTGTCAGTGAAATGTCTTTCTGTGCAAGTTCATTTTAGTTGTTCCTATTAAGTTCAAGTGTAAGTTTTTTAAAAAGATTGTTACCCTGTTATGAACTAAATCATTGTTTTGCACATTTAATCCAAAGGGAACTGAAAAAACAGGCTATAAGTGCCTGTGGAAAGGCAATGCATATATGATTATGCTTAAATCCTGCAGTTGAAAATTAAGATTTAGCTATCGAGGGACACCTGGGTGGCTCAGTCAGTTCAGCAGTTAGCTCTCAGGTCATGATCCTGTGGTCTGTGGGTTTGAGCCCCACGTCAGGCTCTGTGCCGACAGCTCAGAGCCTGGAGCCTGCTTTGGATTCTGTGTCTCCTTCTCTCTTTGCCCCTCCCCTGCTTGCTCTCTGTCTCTCTCAAAAATAATAAACATTAAAACATTTTTTTAGAAAAGATTTAGCCTTAGAGTAAATGAAATGACACTATTTTTAGGCCAATTATTTGTTATTTGTTATTTGCCATCCATTCATTGTTGGTGAATAAAATAAGAGCAAAATAGCATTAAAACAGCCATTTATACATATTGTATGGAAACAGTAAGCTCCAAGTCCTACTGGTGACGAATCAGGGATGGCAGTGTTCCATTCTGCTGCTCCTGGTGTCATTTCATCTCATAATTCCCCTCGCCTTTACTTAATGCTCAGGGCCAACTCTAAAGCAAAGCTGTTCAATAAAAGTATAATGGAATCAGAGATGCAATTCAAAATCTTCTAGAAGCCACATCAAAGAGTAAAATGGTATTATTAGTTTTAATATGTTGTACTGAACCCAGTAAATGCAAAATATTGTTTTAACAAGTGGTCAGTATAAAAATTATTAATGAAACATATTACATTCTTTTTTTTCACTTTATGTCTTGAGACTTTTATCTCTAGAGCATATTTTACTTCGGACCAGCCACATTTGAAGTACTCAATAGCTACATGTGGCTAGTGGCTACCAGATTGGACAGTGTAGTTCTAGAAGGGCCAACTCAACATACTTTTGTCCTGGAAAAGAATCAGGCTTGGGAGCAGGTAGTATCCATAGCCCTTTCTAAGTTTCCTCATTTTACAGATGAAGAAACTGGAATCAAGACAGGTTGGGTTGCCCAGGATCAAAGCTCATTCCCTGTCCTCTGACTTCTGATCTCTTTCTTCATTACCCTGACTCTTCCTTTTTCTGTTCCATGTTGCCGTGACTACTTCAGTGTGTCCCAAATGTTAGGTGGTCACTATCAGTTATTTAAGCAATGAGCCATAAGATCTTACCCACGAAAGAAAATGTGGTCCGATCTGGACAAAACTCTGTTTTGGGGCAGAGTAAATGAAATTGCCAGGTATATCTAGAATCTTTTTTTGGGATATGCACTGTTGGGAGTAGGAAATGGGGAGACCCTTTGGGACCCAGGGTATGTGACTCTGAACACTCTTGGATTGTCTGAAAGGAAAGATCTACAAGGCACTATTACAGACCTTTTGTTGTGTATATGGGGTCTGTTCCTGGAAACAATGGGGTTAAGCTTTCCTTTTTCTTTTCTTTTATTTTCTGGAAGGCTGCCCTTGTGTGTGCCCATAGTTCTTACCCAATTATACATAAAGTATGATGTTTTTTGGCAACTTAAGCCCAGTGCGCTCCTGGCGTGTTATTTTCAGAATGTAAGCAAATGTGGAAAGCTTTGGGCATGGCTGGCATGGTGGGTTGGCAAAGACATGGCATCTGCATGCTCCTGGCATCATTGCTGTAAAGCATTTATTTTACAATATGAAAATGCATGCCAGTTGAACTTTGAGAGTTGGAGGTTATTTTTCTCAAATATTTATCAGCCTGGATGTAGATGGTATAAGAGTGCTTTGAAATGAGTTTGAGTTTACTCATGCGACTTAGGTTCAGTGATTTTAGGTTTAGTGCTAAACTTAACCATTTTTCTATTTGAACCTTAGGACTTTGCAACTGCTTTTACCCACAAAAGCACTCCTGATCTTTAATTTAATTTAAGCATGCATTATATTTTCTTCGTATTCTGTGAATAAAATAATTGTATCCTGAAAATGCTGATGTATGGGGTAATAACTGAGAAGATTCATGTCTTGTAGGAATGACGTAAAAGCACAAGGATGTCTGTATTTCCCTTAGCAATTGTCTATTAAAAACTGTCTTTAAACTTAAAAAATTCACTGTTCTTTTTAGCAATTTTTCCAATATTTTGCATAGTAAATATATCCAAGAGGAACAGAAGTTTAGAGCTTTTTAATGTTTGAGGGAGTCTTTTGATTATTATTTATTCTGCTTAAGTTCGAATTTTTTTGTAGAAAAGTATTACAGTACATTGTAGGTAACTTAGGGGAAATACAAAAGCACGCATAATCCTACCACCCACAAATATCTGTTTTATGTCATGTTTTTAAAAAGTTTATTTATTTATTGATAAATAATGCGCACACACAAATGAATGAGTGGGGGAGGGACAGAGAGAAATAGGGAGACAGACAGAGAATCAGCACAGAGCCTGATGTGAGACTCAAACAGGGAGATCGTGACCTGAGCCAAAATCAAGATTCAGGTGCTGAACTGACTGAGCCGCCCAGGTGACCCTTATGTCATTTCTTAAAAGCATTTTTCTTATTTATTTATTTTTAAGTTACATCCAAGTTAGTTAGCATGTAGTGCAATAATGATTTCAGAAGTAGATTCCAGTGATTCATCCCCAGGTCTAACCCCCAGTGCTTACCCCAGCAGGCATCTTCCTTGATGCCCCTTCCCCATTTAAATGTCCCCCCCCCCGGATGGCTCAGTTGGTTAAGCATCTGACTCTTTATTTCACTTCAGGTCATGATCTCACAGTGCATGGGACTGAGCCCTGCGCCAGGCTCTGCGCTGACAGCATGGAGTCTGCTTGGGACTCTCCCTATATCCCTCTCTCTCTGCCCCATCCCTGCTTGTGCTCACTTTCTCTCTCTTTCTTTCTCTCAAAATAAATAAACTTAAAAAAATAAAGCATTTTTGAGATCATGCTGTCAGTTGCACTTTATTCCTTAACATTAAATCTTACGCTATTATAAGCTCTTTCTAAATACAATGTTGAATGGACATATGAATCTGTTTAGGGCAACAGGAGCTATGTAATTATGGGTGTGTGCTTTTCAATTTGGCATTTCCAACCTTAACTTAGGTCGGAAGTAGTGATGTAGGAAAGGATCGTGTGCCAAATACTTGTTAATATTTTTTAAGTGTTTATTGAACTATCTAAATTGCTGCCCTCAAGTCGTGTTCACCACGGTGGTCCTTTCATTAAAGAAAATGAGATGAACAGAAACCGTGGCATTAACCACAAAGAAATAAGGAAACCTGACCTCCCAGTTCAACCAAGCAAGCCTCTGGTTTAATAATTCCATGGTTGCAGGAAGAAGTCTGACTGTGAGACGTTGTTAGACTCGACAGGCAGACATAGCCAGGGCTCAGATGTAGACATCAGTGAAATTGTGATTTCAGTTTCCTGGAGCCATCCAACGGAAGCATTAATGTTGTTACATGATTACACAGACGCAAGAAAGCCCTGTCCTTCCCTTTTCCATGCTTTTCAAAAGCCTCTCCTGACAGGGCACCTGGGTGGCTCAGTCGGTTAAGCATCTGACTTCTACTCAGGTCATGATCTCAAGGTTTGGGAGTTCAAGCCCCACAGGCTCAGGCTCTCCACTGTCGGTGCTGAGCCGCTTCTGAGCCTCTGTCTTCCCCTCTCCCTGACCCTCCCCTGCTCCTGCTTTCTCTCTCTCTGTCTCTCAAAACTAAGTAAACATTAAAAAAAATAAAGTCTCTTTTGACTTAATGTGACTCAAACATGTCAGTAACATTTACTCTATGAAGTTCCAAAGGTAGGAATATTTAGCCACACAAAAAAGAACTAGATTTGTCTTTAAATTTAACAGTGTGTGATGATACAGTTTCTCCATAGAACCTTCTGTAAGGTTGTGGATCTCATTTAGCCAGACCCATATAATCTATGATTATTCACTGCTGTT
Organism: Suricata suricatta; assembly: GCF_006229205.1. Lineage (NCBI taxonomy): Eukaryota > Metazoa > Chordata > Mammalia > Carnivora > Herpestidae > Suricata > Suricata suricatta. The sequence goes on from NC_043704.1 coordinate 19,665,935, forward strand.
GACATGGTCAGTAAACCAGTTTTATAGCCTATTTCATATTACAGTTTTTTGGAGCAGGGACTATGTTGTTTACTTATTCTTTACTCATTATAAATAAAACAGTGCCTGAAATTTATAGTAATAAATGCCACCCCAGGAGCCCAAATCTTTTTCTCTCTCTTGTCATGTCTCCATAATCTACTGCTCTTTGTTAAAATGGAATGTAACGTCTCAGAAGTCACTGTTTCTTTGGGGCCATCCTGTATCAAATAAAATTTGTGTCCCTTTTCTCCTGTCGATCTTGTCAATTGAAGTTGCATGACCTCAGTATACTGAACCCAAGAGGGTAGAAGTAAAACGGTTCCCCCTCTCCTTTAGGTGATGCAAAGGCTGTGAGGTGGTTCCATGCTGGGGCAGGCTGTCTGAGGAAGTAAGTGAACTGTTACCAATGTCCCACCAGTAATGTATTTATAATTTATGAGTAACAGTTCACTTTGATGAATCATTTGTAAAAACTAACAGTGTCCTCCATACTGAATTTGCTCAGGCCTGGAGAAGAATGTATATTTCAATCAAAAGGAATTTATGGAAGATCTTCTATATTCTTAATGCTTAGGAGAGCTCTTACAGTATATAATAATTTCTCTTGGCCTCTGGATTTAACGATTTTTTAAGACAGGGAAAAATACGGTCTTACAGTTATTTTAGTTTGTTACATGTGTGGGTTATTTTTTTTTTTGTCCCTACTAAAAGAACTTGTGTTAGAAACTTGGCAGTCAATCATGTCAGACTGTTGTGATTTATTAGTTCTGAGATAAACACCTCTATTTTTAGCATATGTAAAAATAGATGCTTCCTTGTCTTTTGCTAGAATAATAACAATAAGAAGAAACTTATATATCTCTTTCTATGACCCAGGCACTGTGGGAAGTGCTTTTCATGTAATCTTCAACGGCATCCTGTGAGGTAGCCTCTGGAATCCTCATTTCTTTTCTGTTTTGTTCTGTTTTAAGCTTATTTATTTTTGAGAGCGAGACAGAGAGTGAGTAGGGGAAGGGCAGAGAGAGAATCCCAAGCGGGTTCTCCACTATGAGCACAGAGCCTGATGTAGGGCTTGAACTCACAACATGAGACCGTGACCTGAGCTGAAAACCAAGAGTTAGATGCTTAACCGACTGAGCCATCCAGGCACCCCTGGTCCCCATTTCTTATATCATTTAACAGCTGGGAGGGAACTCACCAACCAGATTCGGACTTTGTCTTCACTATCTGTCCTCTCTTTTTAATGTTTATTTATTTATTGAGGGGGAGAGGAAGGGTGTGGACGAGGGGCCTGGACGGAGAATCCCAAGCAGGTTCCATGCTATCACTGCAGAGTCAGACACAGGGCCTGATCTCGCGAACATTGTGAGCTCTTGACCTGAGCTGAAATCAAGAGCAAAGCTCAGCGGACTGAGCCACCCACGCACCCCTTCACTGTCTGTCTGGTTCACCACTTCCGTCTCCTGCCTCTAGCAAAGTGGACTGATGGGTGGAGTTCAACCAGCCTTTCCTCTTGGACCAGGCCGTTAGCTCGTTAGCTCCTTAAGGAAGTGAGCCATTACAGCTGCTGCTTCATAAGGAAGAAGGTCTGACCTATTCCGCTTTCAGTTCTGCTGCCCCCTCCCCACCCGCCCATGAACTTCCGAGCACCGTGTCTCTACATGTTGTCTTTCCCCTTCTCTGCAACTACACCCATTCCTTCCCTTTCTCTCACCCAGGATAGAATAATCCAGACTGTAGACCTTGGAGTCATTCGGACTTTGCATCTGAGTTCACAGCTTCTTTAGTTACTAACTAGAGTTAGGACCACAGGAAAATGGCTTCACTTCCCTAAACTTAAATGTCCACATCTACAAAGTATCTGTAAATAGGTCGGTCAGGAGAAAAATTGAACTAAGAATAAGGTAGAGGGTCTGGTCCAGAGCCTGGTCTCTCAATGAACAATGGCTCTGATTTTTCACTTCAGGCCTCTTTGTAACATCTCTTTTTGGACCCTTCAGAACTGACCTTGATGTTCAAGTCAGCTACACTTTACCCCATGAATGTGCAGAGGCTGGGGGAGAGGTCTCGTTGCGTTGGCACTGCACCCCTTTCTCACATTTCATCGCTCTCAAATAGCTGGAAGGCGGTAGCATCTCCATGTTTCATTGATAATATTTCTGACGTCTGAAAATAGGAATGACCTGTAAAATTCTGCATAGTGACGCCTAGTGGCTCAGTCAGTTGAGCGCTCGACTCTTGGTTTTGGCTCAAGTCATGATCTCACAGTTCATGAGTTCAAGCCCCATAATAGGCTCTGTGCTGATAGCACACAACCTGCTTAGGATTCTCTCTCTCTCTCTCTCTCTCTCTCTCTCTCTCTCTCTCTCTCTCGTTCTCTTTCTCTCTCTTTCAAAATAAATCAATAAACATTTAAAATAAATATATAAAATTCTACATAAACTTTGTGGTCAAATTCCTAGAGTTTGGAAGGTCTGTGAACCCACAAGAAAAAAGAACTATTCGGGAAGGAATCTAAAGAATGCTTGTCCAGGATGCAGCCCAGTTGCCTGTCCCCTTTCCTGCCCCTCCTTCTGCCCCTCCTTGGCATTTTCAGGACACAAGTGACAGCCTTGGCTACTTAGACCAGCTGGAGACAGCTACCAAATTCCTGGCTGCTATCTTTCAGAGATCTCTGCTAACCCCTTTGAAAACAAAGAGATTGTTTACCCCGTATCACAGGGGACTGGAAAGGAGGTAATTGAGAGATCTTTCTGGAGGGACCTGTGGCCTCTAAGCACTGACAGAAGATTCCTGACATGGTAGTAGGCAGGACTTACAGACCTGCTCGTGTGTAGCTTTGACTATGTACTAGAAATGTGCATTTTTTTAATGGCAGGAAACTTTTGTTTATTTATTTTTTAAGTTTATTTATTTATTTTGAGAGAGAAAGTAAACCTGAGCAGGGGAGGGGCAGGGAGAGAGAGAGCGAAAATCCCAAGTAGGCTCTGGATCATCAGTGCAGAGCCCCAGCCATGAGATCATGATCTGAACTGAGATCAAGAGTAGGACACTTAACCTGGTGAGCCACCCAGGCGCCCTGAGAAATGTGCATTTCTGGTCACATTTTACCCCGTATTTCTGAACTCCTCTCATGAAGACATAAGATTCAGGAGAAAATCACCATGTACTTTTTGGTGGTTTCAGGTGACTCTTAAATTTCATCAGTTCACAAAAGGTGATTTCCACGTTGGTTTGGGTAGGTTTTATTTTAGGAGGGGGTCTTATCCTAGAGTGGGGGAGGCATTGGGTTTTTGAAGACAAACCCAGGATACTGGTGAGGTTTTTGGATGTTTTGATTCTAGAAGGATGCACTCCTCTCCCCCATCCCCCCCATTTCTTCCTTCTGCCCTGGCATGTGTGAGACACTATCAGTGTTAGTCCGCCTGATCCTGTTACACCCACATCCTGTGGCCGCATCCAAGTGCTTTGAGACCGACTTAATCTGGATTAATTGAACAGTTGCTCTATGAAAGAAGATGCTCTCAGCTGCCGATCTCTAATAAATTAATCAAGCCATATAAAAGATGTTTTTCCCATTAAGAAGTCTCAACTTCCTACAAACCTATAGACCGATACAGTGAAACTAAAATGCTTCTCTCTAAAATTAGTGAATTATATTTAAACCCTTTGCCTGATTCTGGTTATGACATGCTCCTTTATTAAATTTCTAGTCAGGTGCTTCCTCATAAAAATAAAGTTTATATAAATGGAAGTGCTCAAATGCTACACGAGTCTGTTTTGGCAGTTTGACCTTTCACAGTAGCCAAATAAATATTTTTTACACTGAGAAGAGAATTATTTAACATTTGTGCAGTAGCAGCATATCCAGTGAATTGAGAACCTGAACGCAATAGTTGAGACTCTAGGTGGAAAATACACTGATGGAAAAGAGAAGAAGACCAGGCTATACTGTGTTAGGGAGGCAGCTGTCCAGGGAAGGATGTTTATAATAGACACTCAGGAAAATTGACACAATTAAGAAGTCGTGGGAAAATCAGTAGGGTAAGAATAGGCAGAAAAATCTAAAAAACGTAAAGATGTAGAAATCACAGCTGCATAGTTAGTGCAAAGACAAATCAGTGGGACAAAATGGAAGTGTAGACATAAGCTTGTGTGACTGGCCTTCATACGTAATTAGTACAGGACATGAAATCAGCGCAGGATAAGGGTGGTATTCCACATCGGAAGGGTAAAGAATAGATTATTCAGTAAGTCATATTGGGATATCTGTCTGCAGGAGGAAGCTAGATGATTGTAATATTTACCAGTATGTGGCACAGGGCACATTTCTTTATTCCACAAAGTGCTCTTGCACATCAATTAGAAATACTAAGTATGAACATCCTAAGGGAAAATGAGTGAAACGTTTTAAAAACCTTTACATTCACAAAAGAGAGCACTATGATGAATGCCCCAATACCTATCACCCAGCCTCAGAAATTAGAAACTTATCACCAACCTTAGTATCTATTATTATCTTGTTTTAGGTAAACACCTTCCCCACTTTTCCTCATTGGGTTTTTTTTTTTTGAAACAAATTCATTCATGTCATTTTACCCATCATTTTGTGGTATTACATCATAATCATTTCCAGAAGAATTAAAAAGTAAACAAAGGGAAATTATTTAATAGATAAGTAGTCAGGAAAAATATACTTAGACAAATAAACCTATGAAGTTATGCTCAATTTCTTTTTTTTTAATTTTTTAAATTTATTTTTGAGAGACAGAGAGAGACTGCGAGAGGGTCAGAGAGAAAGGGAGACACAGAATCTGAAGCAGGCTCCAGGCTCTGAGCTAGCTGTCAGCACAGAGCCCGATGCGGGTCTTGAACCCATGCACCATGAGATCATGACCTGAGCTGAAGTTGGACACTTAACCGACTGAGCCACCCAGGCGCCCCTCCATCATACATTTAAAAATAGTGTTAACTGAGAAAAGGAATTTGTATGAAGCAAAGCATGATAAATGCTGAGGAAAATAGTGTGTGTGTGTGTGTGTGTGTGTGTGTGTGTGTGTGTGTGTAAAACAAAATTTATCTGCATTGGACATAACTGGACAAGTGGGAATATTCATCTCTATACTGATGAGGATAGTGGCTGCATAGAGCATCTGAAAGAGTCCAGTAAATTTAGTAAAATTTGTCCCTGGGTACAGAGACATTGGAATGGAGGAGAGGGTAGGACATGTTACTTTTTATGCTGTCCCCTTCTATATTTTAATCTTTATCACTGTAAGCAGACACATTATTTTTTATTTTTTTTAATGTTTGTCTATTTTTGAGAGAGAGAGAGCGCGCCAGCAGGAGCAGGGGAAGGGCAGAGAGAGAGGGACAGGATCCGAAGCAGGCTCTGTACTAACAGCAGACAGCCTGACGCTGGAAAACCTGTATTTTGATGTGATATATAGAATCTTCCCTATATGTCACTAACTATGGAATTCTTATAAATTAAATAGAAATGTTCTCTCTTTCACTGAATATCATACCGAAATTTGCTGTATTTCCTGCATTTGAACCCAGAAAGTTACTGAAAAGAATGGACCGTGATAGAATACTTGTTTTTAAGTCTTAACTTTATATTTTCCTAATAAATGGAAATTATAACTGCCTTTTTAATTAAAGGTTGAATGTAGACCCCCCTAAGTTATTAACAAATGTTTTTATGACTATTTGGGTATGGGAGATTATAATAAAAAGCACATTACTTAAAATGAAAAATAATCTGCAATATCATGCTAAATTAAAACAGTAAATTGAGAGTGTACCAGGGGATAATGTAAACTCAATACGATATGTATTCTTTCCTTCATAACAAAGGCAGGTCAAGTACTATCTCAAAATGAAATAGGAACAAAATTAGGTTTAGTGAGTCTGCGTAACTTGCCTCTGAATCACAGTAAACAACAGAGCTGAGGTTGGAATTCGGGCTCCTGATATTTAATGTAGAAGTGACTTGACCATAATACCTTTCTGTAGTATGAAGTAAAAAAGGACAGTAGCCCAAAAAGTTTTGATTTTCAAAACTTTATTGTTTTGAAGACATCTTTATTACTTACCTTTTAAAAAATGTTTTTGGCTTGAATGTGAAATATTTAACATTTAAGCTTTTTTTTTAATCTAAAAATTGATTTTCCCTGTTCCCATGATGGGTCAAACTATATCAGAATTTATTCCACATTGGCTATAAAAGTTGGAAGTTATGGCAAGTAAAGTAATACTGGATTTTTCTAAAGCTGTCTTTGACCCTGAGTAAAAGATTTTGAAATTTCTGATCAATTTCAGTGACTTGTTTTTTTTATCGACCTCTTTTTATATAAATACAGTATTGACTCTTTTCACCGTAAGTTTTGCCAATTACCGAACTACAGGTAGGATATATTTCTGCTCGTTTTCTTAAGTGATACGGAGTGACCATACCTTCATTTTGAGTCGAGGAACCTCTAACAAGAATTGAAATGGTTCTGCAGAAAAGTGAGCGTGAAGCAAGGTGAAAACGAGCACATGATCTATCTGCTTAGAGAAGGGTTTACTGCAGCCACAACTTTCTTAGCAAAGCCCATGGGTAGCGTTCAGGCTAGAGAAGTCTGGTGGTGAAGCTTCTTAAATTTCCTGAGGTCCTCAACATGCCCGCCTTGGTGGGCAAGATAGTTCACCTGTTCACAGTTCACCTGCCAGTTTTGAAGAAGCCCGAGGTGGTGTTTATCATGCCCGATATCCCCAAACATGTTACACTGAAATGCCAGCATGGGTCGCCTTAATGGTTGCAAAGATTCCTTTTGGGTACCCTGTTATCTAGACCTGATGTCTGTCTGCTGTTCTTCCCCATGCAGTGCTGTCCGCGGGTTACGGAGTGTGACCGGGGGCACACATGTGCTCCTTCTCAGTTGGTTATCTACCAGGTGTTGGCCTTCTGCGCAAGTCAGACGCCTTCCTCAGAACCAGCAAAAACGGCTCATTGCCCTTCTGAATTCTGCAGTGCTTTATTTGTGAAAGTCTTCATGTCATAACTGTTTATATTGTTTCTTTTTGAAAACTCCTCTTACTCCTAGGCAGATTAAAAGAAATCATACAGCCTGGGCTGTAGTGCGTGGGCATAGTGTATGCACAGTAAATATTCATTATTATTACTACTGCTGTAAGCCAGCGTTGTGGTAATTGGCTCATAACATTTGCCAGACGTTTGCAGTGGCTCTGGCCCTGTACACACCCATGTTGATAAGTGACAGCGTGTAACCTTAGCCCTCGGCCTTGTCCCCAAAGTGAAAGAACTCAGTCATCCACAACCCTGCCTATACATATCTTTGGTGGAAAGTTATAAGCAGTCTATTATCTTTCCTTTGGTTTTGCTGCTTGCTTTCCTCTTGTAATGTGTCTGTGCCCCAAAAATGTAGGCAAAATTAGGGAATTGTAAAAAAACATACCGCCAGGCTATTCATAAAACATTAAGTAACATTCATGTTGATTTGTGGTTTTTGCAAACTTCTGAGGCTTACAGTAGACACACAGCATATAATTTTCTGAAAGTTTTAATGAGACTCTTTGTGTTGGTATTTGCAACTTCAGATTTACTTGTCATCATTAGCATCCCTATTGTTGCTTGTTAAGCATTTGCATTTAATTCTTACAGTGTTCCCTGAGGCAGGTACACTTTTATCCCCTAATTTACAGATGAGGAGCCCAAATCGTGGTCTTTTGTCCATGATCACAGTTAGGGGTTAGAATTGAAACCTATGTGTAGTCTGATTCCAGATTTCTTCTCTTTTCTACTCTAGAATGTCTACATAAATGAATTGTTTTCTTAGACTTCTGATGTTAAAGCTAGAAAGGAACTTGAGAATCTTAACCCATGATGGTTGTAACATATGTTGCCATTCGTTTTCAATAGTTAATTTGTGTGAATTGAATCCCGTTGAAAGTATCTATTGACACCAACACTAACCCAACCCTGCTGCCTAGACTACTACTATTTCTTTATAACCAGAGTTTTAAAGGTGTTCATTCAGCCATATTCCAATAAGTTTCCTATACTGGTTAAACTTCAGTTATTCTCCTTCTGGCTCAGATGCAATAGACTTTGAATTTGTTGAAATCCAAACTGTCCTCTTGATTCCAGGTTTTTTTAGAGGTCAGATTTGGAAGAAGCAGTTAGAATGAACTCACTAGTAAACCTTGGATGGAATTTGAGCCCGTCCTTGTTTAGCATGCTGTGCCTCCTGCCCTATGCTGCCACTGGGCTTTGTGTTGAGAAATTTACAAAAGAAAATTGATTTACTCTGTCCGGGCTGCGGTTGTCCATTGTTGGCTCTACATCACCTCTTCACTTGGCCCCAGTTCCTGCGATCCACACCTAAATAGCACAGCCTTGCTGTGCTCAGTGGGAATTGGGTTAGTCTTGATGCCCTGGTGATTCACCCTGCCTGGGATGGAAAGCTCTGACGTGTGTGTGGGTCAGTTGTGGTCACTGTAGCAACAGTTTGTTGATCTTAGGGAGCATTCCACAGCTGCTGATGTAATTGAAAATGATTGGAGCAAGTACTCCCCCAGATTCAAACGGACCTATTAGCGGACCTGGCACCCAGCTTCTTAACTGTTTGAGTTCAGTGAAGGACACATTTTTTTAAGTCCGTGTTTGGGTGAGGGGAGGCTCCGTTCGCAGACATTACTATCTTTCTCTAAGTTGCAACATTGTAAAAATTTGTAACTATCAAGGTAGGGATGAAGTTTACAAATTATCCAGTACCTGTTTAATTTGTTAGTCCTTGAAATGCAGTTCTCTAACCAGGGTGCTAACACTTTGTAAAACACTCTTGCTCTGCCTGAAAATTCTGTTTAGTGAGATGCTTCTCAGAAAGTGTGTACTGGGCTTTTGAAAATTATAACCCCTCTTTTAAAAATCTGGTAATTTGCAGGAATGGATCATGGAATAAGCCCCTAGTTCTTAAAGTGTGTTCTGCGGGGAAGGCCGGTTTTTTAATCATCACTCTAGCAAATCCTGCTGGAAGCTAACATCTGAGACCCACAAAAGTATGTTTACCTGTAGAGTTACAAAATGTTGACCAGATGATGAGCTTTTGGAAGAAGCAACCCTTTGCATCCTTTATGAGGGAAAAGGATGGTTTATACACAATTATTTGACAATGAGTTACCTTTGAATCTAAAGTTTGTCCTCATAATAAAATGCATTCTTTTCCAGGGCAAGGGCGATGCACGGTTAGCTCTTCTGTCTTTCGCAGTTATTTGTTTTTGTGTATTAACATACCTTCTTCCCTTACTTACTTCAGATCTTCTACTTACATTGCATCATGGTGTTTCTTGTAGTTTCTGCAGTTCAAGATACTGTTCAGCATTTTCTGCCATATTAAAATGTACAGACTCATCTGAAATCCTGGTTTGTAGTAGTATGACATCTTACAAAAGTACAGTTGACTTAAAAAAATTTTTTTAATTTAAATACAAGTTAGTTAACATAGTGTAATAATGGTTTCAAGAGTAGAATTTAGTCATTCATCACTTACCTGTAACATCCAGTGCTCAGTCCAACAAGTGCCCTCCTGCAGTTGACTTTTGAACAAAGCAGGGATTAAGGTCACTGACCAACCCCCTCCTTGGGTAGTTGAAATATATATGTATGATTTTTGACTCTCCCAAAACTTAACTATCAATAGTTTACTTTTGACTGAATTCTTATCAATAACATAAACCAACTAACACATATTTTATATGACATAACATATACTGTATTATAAGGTACACTAGAGAATTTTATATTACTAAGAAAATCATAAGGAAGAGAAAATACATTTACAATTCTGTACTATATTGGTCAAAAAAAAAAAAAACTTTTGTATTAGTGGACCCATGCAGGCCACACCCGTGTGGTCAACAGTATGAGTGTCATGATCTTTCCCCACAGTCTGCGTAAATTTGCGAACACCTCATCGCTTGCCAGGAAAGTAAACTGTCATGTTAAAGAAAGTTCCTCTTCGTTTTCTTAGATCAAATAGTGATCAGATAGTAAGTAACCAAATCACAGTTTGCTTTTTGAATCATTAGACTTCCATTTTCTGTTTGCAGTTGATAAATATTGAGGAAGAGATATTGTAATGTTGTGTTCATTGGAAACTTATCTAGTGACTGTTTATGTAATTGGGAGAATGAGGTTTTATAAATTTTTTTAATCCTTTGGTTTAATCCTGTATTTTGATCCTATAGCATGCATACTGTTTGTGTGTAGTTTACATAATCTGACAACCTTCCAAAGGGATTAAAAGAATTTTTTTAATGTTTATTTTTGAGAGAGACAGAAAGAGTCAGAGCACGAGTGGGGGAGGGGCAGACAGAGAGGGAGACACAGAATCCGAAGCAGGCTCCAGGCTCCGAGCTGACAGCACAGAGCCCTACACAGCGCTCCGACTCATAAGTTGTGAGATCAGGACCTGAGCCGAAGTCCACGCTTAACTGATTGAGCCACTCAAGCGCCCCCCAAAAATTTTATTATGAAAAATTTTAAGTATGTGTTTCATTCAGCTTTAACAGTTGACCACATTTTGCTGTTCTTGTTTAAGGGCACATGCACACACATACAAACGCACTTTTTTGTTTGTTTTCTCTAGTATTTTAAAATAAATTCTAAACATCATATCATTTTACCTGTGAATACTTTTGGCCGTAGGTTTCTAAATGGATTTGATACAAGATTTTATGATTAGAGCAGTATCAACTAGAAAAAAGGCCACCAGATATTAGTACATGTTTTGTTATTAACTTAGTCTTGGTGCTCCAGGTGGCTCAGTCGGTTAAGTAACCAACTTCGGCTCAGATCTTGATATCAAGGTTCATAGGTTTGGACCCTGCATCCGGCTCTGTGCTGATAGCTCAGAGCCTGGAGTCTGCTTTGTATTCTCTCTCTCTTTTTCTCTCTTGCTCTCTCTCTTTGCCCTTCCCCCGCCCCCACTGCCTCTCTCTCAAAAAGAAATAAACCTTAAAAAAATTTAGAGAATATTTATAAAATATATTAAAGTTGTTATAAATTTTCAAAACATTTAGTAGAGCCACAAAAAAATACCAACAACTCCCGTTTAAGAGGAAAATGAGTTCCCAAGGAAGCTGTCTGTTTACAGAACAAATACGTATTTTGTTTCATCGGTAAAATCCTAGGGACAGCCATGAGTCATATCCACTAAGTGAAGGAACAGAAATAGGATCTCCCCTGTCTTTTTATTTATCCCTGGGATGGAGGACCAGAATATTTTTATATTATTGCTAAGTGATTTTTTTAAGAACTGACATATTATTTAAATTTAAATTAAATTTAAATTAAATTTAAATATATATCCACACACACATATTTAATTGAATTTTACATATATAGTTCTATCTACTGTTTCCAAATGAGAGAGTATCGCTCCTAAAACTTGTTTGGCTTTGGTGTCTTGCTTTCTTCCCTTCCCGTCTGCAGGGAAGGGGTCCTGCCGGAAGTGTTTCCTTGTAGGATGACAGGTCTCCTCTCCCCAGCCCACGTCCCACCTACTTGTTTTGTGACAGTGAAAATTATCTTACAGCAATGTGAAACCTCTTGCCGTGTGATCATTACTACACATTTTCGATACTATAATTGGCATATAAGATTCGTGTCAGGAGTACAATGTGATTCAATATTTGTATAGATTGCAAACTGATCACAGGAAGTCTAGTTAACATCCATTGTCCTACCATAGTTACAAAGTTCTACTTCTAATTATAATGTTTTCTAGAGTATGTAGGGTGTGGGTTTTCCCTTCAGTTAAAAAGTCAGGCAGCATAAACAACTTGTTTTTACAAACAAAAATATAAATGAGGTAGGACCTCAATCTATAAAATTGGTTTTAAAAACACGTTTGCTTTCATTGAAACCTTAAGAATCGGTACCCTTACTTAGTGTACTCTTAAATACTGAAGCACCTCTAAGGAACCTCAGGGTTCCAGAGAGTGCAGTTTGAAAACCAGTGACCTAAGAGGGCTAGTTTGTGGTTTCTCAGGGGGAAGGTCATTGTAGTCTCTTCACAGATCTGGCAACGGGAGACAGATTTGCCTTACAGTCAGGGCCAAGGCTTAATTCTGCATTAAAAACAAGCTTTAGTTTTTCAGAAAATAACCAACCTGTGTTCTGGGTTCAGCATCTACCTCGTAGGTTGCTCAAAGCTTAGATACAAGGAAGTAAACAGCACAAATTTTTACAATAGTATTTCTGAAACTAGATTAGGTACACTGAGGTAAATTAATTGCTCATTAAAAATTCACATCTTGAGAAGCACCTGGGTGGCTCACGATCATGATCATGATCAGGTCATGATCTCATGGTTTGTGAGTTCTAGCCCCGCATCGGGCTCGCTGATGTCAGCCCAGAGCCCACTTTGGATCCTCTGTCTCCCTCTCTCTCTGCCCCTTCCCTGCTTGCTCTCTCTTTTTCTCAAAAATGAACATTTAAAAAAAAAATCCACATTTTGAAATTATGACTCAAATTGCTGTAGAAGCCAGAGATGAATTCTAGAGTTCAGACTTCTGTCTAGTAATTAAAATGTCAAAACTACTTCTACTTCCTGCCTCTTGTTTTCTTTGTTGCTTCCTCCTGAGTATATACAAAACATTCCTGGTTTAGTGAAATTGGAAAGATGGAAGTCTAGGATGAGAAAGAAGGAAAGTCAGAGAAGCTCTTAAACTTCCAGAATCTTCAGGGAAGGCTTGCATTTAACATTTGGCAAAGGAAGATACTTAAGAATGAGTTTGAGATAACAGTAAGTATGTTGACTTCCCTAAGTAGTTTGCAGTTTTCCTGATAATGACAATGGAAATTGAAAATGAAACTCTGGGGTGGTAAAAATGACTAAAGGTCTGTATGAAGTGATTAGGTTGAATTTGCATTGAAGTAAGGAGAAAACTTATGGATTTGGAATGTTTTGTCATGGTTCCATGGTTACAAGTTAGCAAGTGGCATAAAATCAAATAATTCCCAAAATAATTTCTGTTGATATGTACTTGAAAGTCCTTCAGTTATAGAAGTCTTTGCATCTCAGGTGGCTGCTTTCCGTCCCTACAAGCTTTCTGAGAAGATTGGAGAGATCTTGAATCTGGGTTGAGAAAGTCTGGTGCCTCTGCTGCAGAGGTAGTAATGTGCACCTACTTTACCTTCTTGATAAGCTAAGAATTTAAGAAGGTAATTCGAATCCTGGCTTTACCTTTGGCTTGCAACCTGATTATGCTCAGAGCATAACTATAAGGAGATAATATCTCTTGCTGCCTGCTCACTCGAAATAGGGTGAGTGCATGGCTCTTTAAAAATACTGGGGAGGGCTCCTGGGTGGCTCAGTCAATTAAACATCTGAGTCTTAGTATTGGCTCAGGTTATGATCTCCTGGTTAGGAGATCGAGCCCCGAGTCGGGCTTCAAACTAAGTGGAGCCTGCTTGAGGCTCGCGCTCTCTCTCTCTCTCTCTCTCTCTCTCTCTCTCTCTCGCTCACTCGCTCACTGCCCCTTCCCCACTCACGTGTGTGTCTGGGGGTCACTCACATCATACTCTCTCTCTCACACAGAATAAATAAACTTAAAAAAATACTGGGAGATGAGCACTGTTGTATATGCAGAAAGGTGATGAAATGTTACAATGGTGGATGATTTTGAGAATCATGTTGCAAGCGGAGTTAGTCTTACTTTAGATATTTAGAAATCTTCGGTTATAAGAATTACCAAGTATCTTTACCTCAGGAAAACCTTCAGTTGTGGGTTTTTGGGAAATCATTCCAAATCATGTATTTAAAACATGTAGTCTCATTCTGAATTTTGACGTATTCACAATAGATTCTACAAAGTAATCATGGAAAACTATTATTATCACTGTTCTGGGGCAAAGGGGTGGGAGCTGAAGGGAACAAATGGGTGGTTCTGCAGTTTCTTCTAGAATCACGCTTAGAAAATTGCTGTGAAAAGCAAATTGCTCTTAAAAGAAGAACATTTCACAATTTGTGTTACCTAACAAGGGCTGAATATTCCTGTTGGATGAGTTTCAAGAGTGAATCTTTATTTTTTAATTCTGCTTCAGAAAATGTCTTGATCTTATTCTCCATTTGATTACCTTTTTGAGTGAATTCTCTGCTCTGTTAAGCTGACTTTTAACTGATTTGTAGCTGAGGTTGTCTGATTTGCACCATTAATGATACTAAGGATTTCCTATTTATTGTTAGTACTTTTATTATTATTATTATCATTATTATTATTATTATTATTATTATTATTTTAGAGAGAGTACACAGCAGGAGAAGGGCAAAGGGAGAGAGAGATTAAGACTCTCAAGCAGCCCCCCTACCGGGTACTCGGTCCCATGTCCCCGGGATCATGACCCACGCTGAAACCAAGTCAGTCACTCAACACACTGAGCCACCCAGGCACCCTCTCTGTACTTTGGAGAAGAGAATATCTTAGGATGTTGCTTCTTAGATATGTAAAATACGGGCTAGAAATCGCAACAAGTATATGGATGATAATAGACGAGCAAGCCTTGCTTTTCTGTTCAGTGGTGTATTTTAAAACCTTGGAAATTCCTGGGAAGGAATTCCAACATCAGAGAAGTCAATATAAAAGGTTGAATGTCGTTTTGTGGAGGTCTGAAATCAAGGTCATTAGCCAATTTACGTTCTAGGTTAGAGCCAGGCAGAGATTTATATCTAGGCAGGTGTAACATCTCCGTTGTGATGCAGGAAATTTTTCTTGTTTTGGTTCTGATTGGTTTTATATTGAAAAGGGAGTGTTTTCCTTTATTCTAGTTGTTAATCAACTAATTGCCAAAAAGATAAGGAACAAGATTGTACACCTAATCCATGGTCTAATGATTCATCTCCCTAGTAATTGTAATGAATAATTAGACTTTCAGACTTAATCTAGATCTGGTGTCACACAAACATTAGGTGAGTCCTAAAATCAAAATGTTGTGGCAAGTGTGTTAATAAAAATTGCATATGCAGTATTAAGAGTTTCCTTCCAATTACTCAGGAGCTATCAGATTTTTTTTTTTAATCTTTTTGACATTGAGCTTTAGCAATGAAGTATATGTAGTGAACTTTTAGTGTAGAATACATGAATCGGAAATGACTTACATATTCATTTACTTTCTTGTATCAAATAAAGCCAGTTCTTAATGCATTTTTACTTTTGGCATCTTTACACTTAGATTTTAATGTAGGCACTCAGGGTGGGTTCTTTTTGAAAGAGTCAACACAGATTATTTTCCTTAGAAATGGCTTTAAGGGGCACCTGACTGGCTCAGTCAGAAGAGCATATCTGACTCTTGATCTCAGGGTCATGAGTTCGAGCCCCACATTGGGTGTAGAGATTACTTATAAGTAAACTTAAAAAAAAAAAAAAAGAAATGGCTTTCAAACTCAAAATACTGTATTTTGGTAACATAATTTCCTGGGGTTTTAAAACTAAGTGAAGTAACCAAATATTTTGTGTGTTCTTTGCGCAAGTGCGATGCCGGTAGATTCAGGACTTATGGAGATAAATGTATGCGGTGGATGCTAGACCAAACCCAGGAAATGAGGCAGATCTCATATACTGCGTAATGCATAATTTAAACTTCCATCATAGGTAAGGAGTCAGAAAGATTTCCATCTTAATGTGGGGGACAACAATTTGATTAAAGAGGAGTGACTTTTATATCCTGGACTCTAAAAGACTTAATTCAGTGTCCTGGGACCTTGTTCTTTTTGAAGATTTTAGTTTAATGAGTTTTTGTTTGCTGAAATATGTAATGGGTGCAAGGTGCAGATTTAATTACAAGTCTGAGCTAAAATCAGAATTAAGGTATATGGTGTTTATAATAGTAATTTAAGACTTTTTCCCAGTAAATGGAGTCATTTCTGGTGAGCTTCTTACTCTGGCAAAGCAACTTTTTCTCGAGTTTGTTTGTCTCAGCTGTCCCCATTGACAAGGTTAATTCTTGATTTGGTGGCAGAGCTCAACTGATGAGTTGTCACTGAAAGCTTAGATGGGCAGTTTGTAGCTGTTTACTATGGTGAGGAGTTTGTTTTAGTATTGCTCCTTGTTTTAGAAAACAAGGTCTGGGTGAAAAAACCTAATTAATTCACAGTAACCTGTGCAATGCTGAGACTCCTCCTTAATACATTGAGTGTCGAATTCAAGTTTCATGATTAATTACTATTCTGAAGGTTTGAAATTCCAGACTATGCAATCTTTGATCCATATCATGTTGTATATAATATTTATATCGTATCATGTTTCTCATGGATGAGATCAGTTAGGTGGATTTCTCAGATTGAATTAGGTGTTCAAGTTAATTGTCAATAAAGTAGGCTTTGTGATTTAGAGGAGCTTCTGAGATGATTGGGTGTTTTTCTCAGTTGTTACTGGATATCTTGTTTTGGCTATAAACATTTTCCATCAATGCTGAAGTTTTACTTTGTACAGTAGGCATTTTCATATTCCCTTAAAAATTTTTTTAATGTTTATTTTTGAGAGAGAGAGACAGAGACAATGTGAGTGGGGGAGGGGCAGAGAGAGCGAGGAAGTCACAGAATCCGAAGCAGGCTCCAGGCTCTGAGCTGTCAGCACAGTGCCTGGTGTGGGGCTCGAACTCACAAATCTAGATGATGACCTGAGCTGAAGTCAGACCCTTAACTGAGCCACCCAGGCTCTCCTTCTTATTCCCTTTACTATTTAAAAACAGATTTTTTTTTAATGTTAGTTTTTAAGAGAGAGATAGAGACAGAGCATGAGCAGGGGAGGGGCAGAGAGATAGGGAGACACAAAGTCTGAAGCAGGCTCCAGGCTCTGAACTGTCAGCTCAGAACTGTCAGCTCAATGGGGGGCTTGAATCCACAAACCTTGAGATCATAACCTGAGCCGAAGTCGGATGCTTAACTGACTGAGCCACCCAGGCGCCCTAATCCCTTTACTATTTATTTAAGCCTGCCTCCACTCTGCAGTTGATGTCTTTGCAAAAGTTTAAGAATTCGCTTTGGCTTAGTAAAAGGAGCCAACAAATATTTTGAGTAACTGATTGACTATATTATTCTAGACTCCATGTCTTTAAGGGAAAAAAAATGTATAGAACCTCCGTGAACTATAAAATGGTTACATTTTGCTAGAAAACTGTGGTGCTCCTTGGGTAAATAATGAAGTGTTTTACTTTATGGGCCTTTTCACTACTTTATTGATAACATAAATTTATATTACCTAGCAATAGGCATACTCAAAGGAAAAGAAGAGAATTTATTCTTAGTAGTGAACTCCCATCTCAAAGATGGTTTGGGCTGTTTTAACTAGATTTTTTTTCCTTTCTTTTCTATGGTGGCGAGGGATGGGAAAAAAAGGAAGGCTTAACTACTAAAAATATGAATTGCTAAGTAGAAAGTAGAGTCTTTTTTGTTTGGGCGTTTAAAGCTCGCATATTTGTGCTGTCCAGACCTGATACACTGAGAAACAGGAATTTTGCCTGTAGCAGAATCTTAACAGCACATAAAACAGTTTAGTCATTCCCAAAGATTTTAATGTTATAGAATGTCCCATGGAATGGTCTGAATACCGAGAACAACTTTCCTGGAACATTTATATGGAGGGAGGGAAGAGTCGCAGAGCTGACACCTAAAGTCCAATGACAATCGTTAGCTGGTGCGTTTTTCAGCTAGCCACGGTTTTCATGGGCAAGCATGTCTCCTCATGAAGAGAGTCTTTGTTGGTTTGTGCAGAAGCGTTGGGCTTCCTCGAGAATTCAGTGCAGCGCTTCCTCCAGAGAAGCTACGCTGTTAGTTTTCCAACAGAAATGCAGAGCAAGAGGGTTTTCCTTCATAGATGCTTTAAACTTTACAACTACATCTAATCTGAATAACCAGTGGACCTAACTGATAGCAATTTAAAACACACACACACACACACACACACACACACACACACACACTCACACACTCTGCTGTGTCTTGAACATCACAGAATATCGCAGTGTCTAGTTTGGATTCCGAATGGAGCCTTCATAGCAATTATAGTTCGCTCATTTCTAATAGGAAGTATAACCAGTCTGGCTATCACATGACATTGAACACTATAGCTTCCTTATAGTGACAATCAACCCAACAGTTCAATCTAATGTTTAATTAAAGGAAAACATTATTTCATCAACAGTCAAGTCCTGGGTATTATGTTAAATTATCTTTTACTTATCTGGTGTTTTTTAATTTATCACCATCATTGAGCTCCCCAGTCTCTCAAGACATGTAAAGATCTGCAAAGTTTTTTCCTAAAGTCCTTTCCTTTATAGAAGTGGAAATTCAAGAGTTGGGCTGACTTCGCTCTCACTTGTGTGAAAATGGGAAATCAGAAGTAATATGTATTCTCTATTGTGAAATCAGTAGTTGCTCAAGGTCGTGTAGAAAGAAAAGCATTCATTTTTTTCTGTTCTTAGCTGTGTGCTTTTTGATCAGAGTTACGACATCAAGGTCTTCTGCCTTTTCTTTGTTCTTATCCACTTGTTTTTACTAGTATCACACTATTGAATTTTACAACTGTGTTCTTGGAATCCAGAGATGTGATTTAAGTGTTCGCACCTGTCCTCAGCCATCCCACATTTATTTCACAAAATGAAAACCAAACTTTACTTGTAATAAACCACATTGATTCAGTTTACCTGCATAGTTTAAAAGACAGAGACCTTGAAGTTTGCACTGTATTGAAACCTTATGAAGTTCTTGATTTTTACTTTTTTTGCGTATTTCTAAATGCCTATGATTTATTCTCTAAATATTCTAGTGGCGAACACATATTTATTCTTCTCATCTGTTTTCTTGCTTTGCATGCAACATGTCATGTAATTATTTTGTCTACAGCCAGATCTGATGCCTTATTATCATAAGTTCTATGGGCACTTGGTGACGTTGACTGCCCATGTTCCCTTTAAGACTTCTTTTCAGTTTTATTTATTCTGATCTACTCAAAATGACCTGGTTAAACTTTACTTGGTCATTCATTTCAAATATCTTACCATGTTTCTCAAATTCTGTCCCAAATATGTTAAATGTGCTACTTTAGAAGACTCCAATGGCCAAATACATTTGGGAGACAGTGTAAAAAATGTTAAACTGGCTTCATTATTATAGGATTTTCACAAAGCCTCCCAGATCTGTCTCGAAGGGTCCATATCCCATCCGTGTTTGACAAGAGTATCACCCCATCCTCCCTGCCCCAGGGAATACCAGTTAACACCTCTTAGACACAGTTTTTGAGAACACTGATTTAGGAATTAAATCAGGGATTTATTAATAATTTGAAAAACGTGTCTTAAACTCCACCAGTCCCTTCTGAATATGTGTTACTTAGTGATTAATAACTTGCTGGTATGAGCTTGCAGCAAGAAGTTTATTGTGTAAGAGAAGCTCTCTATAAGGAAATGCATTGAATACATTGTAGCTATACAAACCAAAAATTCAAACCTGCACAAATTAAAGTATCTTTGATGCTTCAAAAATACTATGTCAACTTGGTGAGTCAGATCTGCCACACTGAGCTCGCAGGTTGTGGCTGGAAATGATGGCGCTGTGTCGTTACTAGTTTGTCTCTCTTAGAAACAAGTTGGCAGACAGACATCTTGCAGATAAATGAGGAAAGATGGTCTATTTCAAGTGGCATAGACATTCTTTAAACCAGTGTGTCATATCTGGTTATATAGTCAGCATTTTTTTTTAGAGCAGAAAATCCTCTCAGGATTCCTGAATAAGGAGCAGCCATCTTTGTGGGGATAGCACTCAGGCGATTTCAAGGGCTGTATTGCCGTTAGTTCAGTCTCTCTGGATGTCTCAGGAAGCTCTCATATTGGAATAATTTCTCCGTTCCAGCTAAAATCCAAGTTGAGTCAATATGATTAGCTCTTTTTAAAACAAATGACCTGCTATCCATCTTAAGTATATTACTGAATTTTAATCTCGTAATAACGTGTGAGGTAGGGTGTTGTTTAAAGATGAAAGAAATCAAGAGGTAAAAAGTTTCCCTCTAGGGGAAAAAAAGGTTTCTCTGCAGACAGATGGTAAATACCAGACAGAATTTGACCACCTTTCCCTTTTGATTCCAAGATCCATATGGGTACCTTCAGGTGTGGGTGCCCTCCACCCGTTCCTCCTACCAGGATCCTGAACCATCTGTAAGCTCCCTGAGCTCTCTCCAAGTAGACACAGTGTTGGATTAGACCAAATTGGTAGGTGCAGTTACAGGGCATGAAGAAGTTTCTGGAAACAATTTTTTTTAGTCATGTCTTTTTATAGGGCTTTTGATTTATGTAACCTTTCAGCATACGTGTGTTATTCTTGTAGAGTTAATAAGTCATGCAGAGGTATTCCAATGGTTTTAGCCCTCTATTGCTTTGTCTGAGTCCTTCATTATGAAATGATTGGCTAGAATGAGGCTAGAATTACCCATGGACAGAAGAGCTGGTTGGATTCCTCGTGGTCTTGGAGCCCTTGTAATGAATGTGTGGTCCTGTTTTGTTAGCTTTGCTTCGAGGCAGTTACCACTTCTTTCTGTATGTTTGTAGGTTGAGTAGTTAACCCTCAAGACTCAAGACTTCTTTTTTTTTTTTTTTTTAACATTTATATATGAGAGATAGACAGAGCACGAGCAGGGGAGGGCAGAGAGAGAGAGAGAGAGACACAGAATCCGAAGCAGGCTCCAGGCTCTGAGCTTTCAGCACAAAGCCCTATGCAATGCTTGAATTCACGAACCACCTGATCAGGACCTGAGCTGAAGTCGGCAACTCACCTGACTGAGCCCCCCGGGCGCCCTCCTCAAGGCTTCTTAATTGTTATTAGAGTATTGCTATAGATTGAATCACAGGGTGTTAATACAGTAAAGTTATTTTTTTATTATTGTATACAAAATAATACCAGGCCAGTTTTGACTGGGATGTTTTATCATGTTTCATGTTAATAACTTTTGATATTCCAAGTATCTTTTCAAAATTAACATATGTATCTCTTTTTTGTATCTGTGGGAGGCAAAGTATATTTTGTGGAACTTATATAATTATACTTTTTACATCCAGTTGGATTAGTTATTTCAGTATGTTCTGGGAGAAATTCTGTCCAGTTCAACTAATATTTGGGTGCCAATATTATTCGAAGTTTTATCCTAGAAATACAGAGATGAGTAAGACATGATTCCTTCACACTGAGGAAAAAGCTAGATCAGGGTGTTCTACCTGGGGGCACTACAGACATTTTGAGCCAGGTAATTCTTAGTTGGGGAAGGCTGGGGGAGGCTACATGGCTGATGCTTAGTAACAAAGGTCACACCAAAGTTGTGGCCGGTAACATTCCCTGGCATCTTGAGCCTCTCCCAGAAACATTTCACAGAGCTCAAAAAGCAAGGTGGCTCATGATCCCGGAGGGCTGCAAAGCTCTCCCTGGGAGAGCCCCACTGCATAGCTGGGCATAACCCTAAGCCTCACCCTGGGCAGCCTTGGCAGGACTAGTGCCAAGTTACAGCAGCTCTTTACTAAAGCTGTGCGTGTGGATATTGGAGAGTTTACTTTCACCAGGCTTCGTGTTAGGTGCACCCTCCCATCGGTCATTCCCTCTTTAGGAAAAAAGCCATTCCTATAAAACACCTTCCAGCAAACCTGAGAAAGGTACCTCCATTCTAATTATTTAAGCATATTTGTACAGTAAGGTGCGAAGCCTGAGTCTGTATGCTGTTGTGTGTGAGTGTGTGAGTGTGTGAGTGTGTGAGTGTGTGATCACAACTGTGTACTTCTCTCGGTTTATTTGGACAAATTTGTTTTAAAAGTTCAGCTTTGGGTTGCCTGGGTGGCTCAGTCAGTTGAGCATCTGTCATGATCTCATGGTTCTGGGTTCAAGCCCCACGTTGGGCTCTGTGCTGACTGCTAGCTCAGAGACTGGAGTCTGCTTTATATTCTGTGTCTCTTTTTCTCTCTGCCCCTCCCCTGTTCACACTCTGTCTCTCTCTGTCTCTAAAAAATAATTAAAAAAAGAAGTTCAGCTTACATAAACAGTCCATGGTTTGATTTCTTGGTAGAACTTAAATCTTTGCAGGGCGCCTGTTGGGTCAGTCAGTCTAGTGTCCAGTTTCAGCTCGGGTCATGATCTTGCAGTTTATGGATTCAATCAAGCCCCTCGTCGGGCTCTGTGCTGACAGCTCAGAGCCTGGAACCTGCTTCGGATTCTGTGTCTCCCTCTCTTTGCCCCTCCCCCGCTTGTGTGTGAGCGTCTCTCTCTCTCTCCCTGCACCCCTCTCTCTCACTCTCTCTCTCTCTCAAAAATAAATAAAACATTAAAAAAAATTTTTTTTAAGGAACTTAAATCTTTGCAACACAGTGTAATGTTCCTCTTCCCCAGGGGCAGGGTACAGTCTGTATGGCACATCCTTTCTCTATTTTAGGGCTGTTCCTTTGTGCACGTGCAGGAAGACTTCCCTGTGGCTCAGGAATGGATTAGTGATGCAAGACTGCCGGTCATTCTTTTCCCGGCTTACATGGCCACAGTACGCTGTGACATTTCAGCAGCCCGGCACAACTCCATGAAACATCTGCTAGTTTTGCAAATTAAAATAATTTCCCATCACTCAAGGCAATGAAACTCTGATGGGTTGATCAGCCACACTGTGTGCAAGAACTCCTGCTGTGATGTGGGGCACACAGAGGTAGTGGCAGAATAGGCTGTTTGCTGATAAATCCGGGAAGCGGTGACTAGAGTGACTGTTTCTTTCCTTCCTCCATTCCATTGGGACAAACTCGAATTCTCTGGTGTGATGTATTTTCTTTCTTTTTTTTTTTTTAATGTTTATTTATTATTGAGAGACAGAGACAAAGCATGAGCAATGGGAGGGGCAGAGAAAGGTGGAGACACAGAATCCAAAGCAGGCTCCAGGCTCTGAGCTGTCAGCACAGAGCCCGACATGGGTCAGACCCACAAACTGTGAGATCATGACCTGAGCCAAAGTCGGTTGCTCAACCGGTTGAGCCACCCAGGCGCCCCCTGGCATGGTGTATTCTGACACACGTTGTGGTTAGCTGGGAGGGGACTGCAAGCTCACTCCCGCCACCAGCACCCCATGTGTTACCGTCCTTGAAATTCACAAGCCTCAGAGTTCTGTCCGCCTCTGCCTCTGTTTTCTGCCTTCACTGCCCGTTTTCCTCATACACGCTGTGCTCTTGGCTTCTCCCCTTTCTCTCACCCCAGGTCTGGCGTCTCCACTAGGCGTGGAAGGCACCATGTTTTGGGCCCATGATGCTTTTAGTGGTCCAAGAAATTACTTCAATTTCTTTTAAAATCAGAAAGGAAAAGGGGTGCTTGGGTGGCTCAGTCAGGTAAGCATCTGATTTGATTTTTGGCTCAGGTCATCGTCTCACGGTTCATGAGTTTGAGCCTTGCATCGGACTCTGAGCTGACAGCATGGAGCCTGCTTGGGATTCTCTTTCTCTCTCTTCCTCCCGCCCTCTGCCCACCCCCCCCCCCACTATGCACCCTCTCTCTGTCTCTCTCGCTCTCTTTCTCTCTCAGAATAAATAAACTTTAAAATCAGAAGGTGGAGTGCCTGGGTGGCTCAGTTTGTTGAGTGTCTGACTTTGGCTCAGGTCATGATCTCATGGTTCGTTGGTTCGAGCCCCACATCAGGCTCTGTGCTGACAGCTAGCTCAGAGCCTGGAGCCTGCTTCAGATTCTGTGTCTCCCTCTCTCTCTGATCCTCCCCTGCTCACACTGTCTCTCTCTCTCTCTCTCTCTCTCAAAAATAAAAAAATATTTAAAAATAAAGATAAATAAAAATTAAAAATCGGAAGGAAACCATGAATATAATAATGAATATATGCTAATGAATCTAGCCTGAATTACAGTCACCTTTATACAAACACAGCCTTCAGTGTAAATTTTAATTTCCTTGAGAGAGTGGAACGGGCCCACATAAGGTCATGTGCCCATGTGTTCCCCTCCGACACGGACGGGATGTTGCTCTCTGTGAAACGTGGCGGTTGCTCTCCTTTGCTTTGGATAGTATTTCAAATTCAAGGTCATGTCTCCCTAACCCTGTCTTACCTTTCACACGTGCTCTCCCCACACTCATCCCATGTACATTGTCTGCTCCAGTCTTTGGTCTGCCTGCTCCATGCCAACTCCATCCATCTCTTGCTCTTCCAGATCAACCCAGTTACTGCTCTGTTACCTCGGCACCTCTTACTGGTGTGTGGGGCCTCCTCAGTGTCGTCTTCTCCGTCAGTGTGCGTCCACTGAAGTCAGGGCTGTTTGGCCCACCCCTCCGCCCCCAGGCTTGAATGCGTTCGGTACCTGGGAAATGTTTATCTTCATATACGGCACCAAGCCAGAACTTTCCTGAAACTTAACCCAGGAATCAAACTCTGAAACCTTCTCCATTCGAAGTGAGAAGGACAAGTATTTGATAGCAATCAGCAGCTGCTGTTGAGCTTCCCTGTTCAACAAATAGTTTCTGTCTCCTCCTTGTAATATTTTCAGGTGTATTTTTTTACACTAGCCTTCACTTTAGGTGTTAGGTTACATCGAGATCTCTGAGAATCCGTTTCATGCTGCTGAGGGCTTTCTGCTGCAGGAATGTTTTAAATAGTTGATTGGATGCTTTATTAAAGGAGTCGGGCCACCCACACTGTTTGTGCAAATCTTGGAGTCTAGTGAGATACTCTGATTTTTTTTAATGCTGCCTGAATTGCAAAATAATGCTCTTCTCAGGAATGGGTTACCAAAGAGTCAGGAAATGACCATTGAAGGATTTTGAGCCACATAGATCACAAGCCATCCTACCCTGCTTTTTGCACACCATTGTTTATTTTTTTTCTACGAGGAACCGGAGGTCCTCAAACAAGTCAGGCTGTGGTTGGTAATGACAGGCGTGTGGGGGCTGTGCTTTCTCTTCTCCACATTAGGAAATGACTCTCCTGGTGCCACAGTAAGAAAATCTCATGGGTTTCTAAGTTGGGATGTATTTTATAATGTTCTGTGCCTTTGTCAATGATGATGTACTCTACGTACTGGTTATTATTGTTACTGCTTTTGATGCCACGGATTCCCTAATGCTTTCCGTGCATGTTTCCTGAGTGCTTGTATGTGGGAGAGAGACAGGCAAGGAGGGTGTCGGGTGGACAGTGAGGCCTGATGGTTCAACATACGACTTTGCAGCTTCAGGATGGTGTGAAACAACAGCAATACGCACTCAGTAAGAACCGTACTTTTGAATTTGGATCTTTTCCCGGGTCAGCAGTCTGTGGTACAATCCTGTCTCATGATACTGGGCGGCGGCAGCCAGCCGCAGCTCCCAGGGTAAACGAGGCGACCACGAGAACGAAGAACCGATACGCGGACAACCACTCTGTTGTTCGCTTTCAGTGCCACGTTCAAGACGTTACATGAGGTATTCAACATAAGCCAACAAGGCCTAAGCCTTGCGTTCGCCCAGCTGTGGGCTGATGCATGTTTAAGGTAGGATAGACTAGGTTATGATGTTCAGTAGGTTAGGTGTATCACGTGCATTTTCGACTTAAGATATTTTCAGTTTACAATGAGTTTATGGGGATATAACGCCATTGTAAGTCACGGAAGATCTGTAACTCATCCGGTTTGCGTTTACATTAAAAAAATACTTGGGAATCCTTGTGCACACACCTGACGTATGTACACATTATCTTTGCTTCTACTCTAAAGATAAAACTTAGATGCTACCATCAACGGCATCCTCATAATAATAGCACCCCACACACCTTTACCATTTAGATGGTGTGTCACTGAAATTGACATTGGAAGTAAGTGGAAAAGTAAGACTCCAAATACATACGTATATGTACATAGATATATGTACGTATATACATATATATTCTTTGGCTCCTGGCCTTCTATTGTTTCTGCAACATTTTTTTAACATAGCCAAAAAAATAGAAATAGAGTCTTTACTGTGACCCTCTTTCAGAATTATTTTCTCCTCGTATTGTAGTTCATAATATTCTTTATTCTGAGAGGAAAGGCAGTTTGAACAATTCTCATTGTGAGTCCCGAGCTCCAGAAAGGGAAAAGCTTCTTTGAGAATTGCCTTGGTGCCTTATTTAAGAAGGATAATCTGCCTCTGCTTATCAGGCAAATAGCCTGAAACTTAAACCGTGAGCACTCCTCAGTATAATAACCCTGAAGGAAAAGACACCATCTTGGCTTACATTAACAGTGATACGCTAACAGAATACAGTTTGAACAATGAGCAGGAATGTTATTTGGATGTTATCATAGATTCTTCACATCAACTTAATACTCTCTGACTTTCTATTACATTTGCAAAGCAGTTTTCTCCTATACCGCAAGTGTTAGTAATGAAAGCACAATGGCATGAGGGTTGTAAGCAGACAGGAAAGGTAGATGATAAGTAAATATTATGCAACTTTGAAAGGAAATAAACCAAAGGACATCATGTAAATATCTTGTCTGCACATTAAAAATAAGATACTTCACGTTCTCCTTCTGTAACAGATCTATAAATATTCCAAAAATAAAATTGGGTAAAGTTTAAAGATCATGAATTCTTTGATGCCACTTGACACAGAGATATGCAAACACTTATCGCATATAACATGCTTATTTATAGTCTTTCTTGGTCCAGCAGACTAGGTGGCTTCTTATCTGTGGGGAAACATGAAAGTATGGGCGTCTGTGTGTATGTATGATGAGGTATGAACAGAAGTAAATGATACATATCTGAATTCCTTGGTCTCAGCTTTCATGGAGCAAATTCTTTTATTCCCTTTTCTCTTTCTGCTTGCCTGATGTCCTCTTAACTTGCTTTAAAACTTTTTCAGAAAACTTTTCATAAAATTTATTTATCATTCTCCCACTTACGAGCTTCCTTGTTACTTGAAAACAGTCTACTAATGGTGACAGCCAGTTGGTACCATTGTATAGGACACAAGCTCATGGACCCACGCCATCGCATACAAGTCCCTGACATTTGGCACTTACAACAGCAGGCCACCTGACTCTGGGAGTGTTCTGAACGTGCCACCTCAGGCTAGTAGGAAGTCAGATGGAAATGAGTTCTTCGGTTAGCGAGGCT
Organism: Suricata suricatta; assembly: GCF_006229205.1. Lineage (NCBI taxonomy): Eukaryota > Metazoa > Chordata > Mammalia > Carnivora > Herpestidae > Suricata > Suricata suricatta. The sequence continues at coordinate 19,693,103 of NC_043704.1, forward strand.
CTGGGGTTGATGTGTGCACCCCAATCCGCCTGAGAGCTGCTCTGAGCGTTCAGTGTAATTTGAAGGACAGTGTTTTATCTTAACTTACCTACAAAATGAGCATTTTTGTAAGGAGGATCTGCAACATTGTAAGTAGTTTCGAAGCATTTCAGAACTAGAATTATCGAGAGATTAAAGGAGGTGGATAGTCTGGAATGTACCAGGACAAGATGTATATACTGGCTCCTTCATTAGGGGCAGCCCATGACCAAAATGGGCAAGCCCATTAACCACCTCTATCTGCTTTAGCTCTATTTGTCTCTCTGCCAACACTGGGTTCACAGTGGACTGAAGCCTGAAACATGGTAGAGGCTGTGAAGGAAAATAGGGATGAATTTCTGGGCTGACAAAGGGTAAAGGAATATGCCCATTCCCCCTCCCCCCTCCCCGTAGTCCAGGTCGTAGTATGGATAACTGCAGGATGCGGCAGTGTGGGCATGGCCCTCCCGTACATGTTCTAATTAACTGATAAACTGGCTCCATTTATAAATCCACTACCTGTCCTGGAAGCTTGTTTTCCATTTTCTCCCCCCCAGATGCAGTTTGTTCAAAATCTTCTTGTTCTCTTCTCCCCATCTGACGATCCCTTGGGACTGTTGCTTCTACGCCGTACATGACAAGTGGGTCAATAACGCAACGGGAAAAGGAAAAAGAGAAAACAAAGGAACGAAACAATTTTTACATTTGCACGTATTTGCACCTTAGGCATGTTAGCACGAGCCCTGTGCTCCAGAGTGTCCATTGCACTGCTACAAAGTGCTATCCATGAAGTCCACTTTAGACAGTGATGAATAGGATATTGGGTAAAAGACAAAGATAAGTGCTTCTGCCAGATGACGAGTTGAGGTGTCACAAATCTCACGTCAACATCCAGAGTCTCATATTAAGTAGAGAAATGAGCCCCAGGCATAGTCCTGACTATTTAGCTTGCAGATTATGTGGGGATCGTGTATTCCCAGGCAATGTGATAAATGATATCTAGAACTCATAAGCATTCTGCTTACTGGCCTGTCTGTGCACTAACCCCCGGTGATATGGAGGCTTTAACTTTAGGACGTGTTTGGTGCCACGTGGGAGAAATCTGGTATGATCTCAGTGTGAGGTATCAAATGAGAGAAGTACTTGTTTCAGTGTTCCTCACCCCGCCACCTGACACAACTCCGCCTCCTTGAGGGGCCTGCCCCAGGCTTTGCGTGGAAGTCTCCACACTGCTTATGCACATGCTGCTTGCTGGGGTGTGATCTTCGTGTTTAATGATGAAATTTGCATGTTCTTTGCTGGGAGAAGTGAAATTAGGCTACGATTTTGCCTTCACACAGCCACAGGGGAAATGTGAGCCAGGAGCATTGTCTATTCAATAGCATTAGCCCGTGTTCATTTAAATATTTCCCTTTAAAAGCCTCTTGAGGGAAAACCAAATACATTTAATTAAAAAAAATGAAAACCCGTTCTTACACAAATTGTCACTTAGAGAGATGTAAAGAAAAAGAAAGGAAAATTTAGAAGCCCATAAAATCAGATGTAAAGGTAGCAATCGATGACCGTCTTCCTAAAAGCTTCAGTGCATGCGTGTAGAGCGTCATATTATTAACCCCACTCAGATCCTTCGTTTTTAGATCCAGCAGATAAAACCAAGAGAATATGGCTCAGATGCCACAGCGAAGCCATTGTTTTCTCTGATCTCCATCTCTTATCAAATATTTATCAGGCTCCTGGATATAACTCTGCTGGTCTATGTCAGTGGAACTAATTGAAGTCCTAGCTTTCCAAGAGTTTATAAAAAAAAAAAAAAGACCGAGAGGAAGAAATAGGAGTAAATAAGATAAATTCTGATATGAACATTTATTACAGTTTTAAAATTCTGTATTGGCTTGTGTCTGACATGGTTAGGGTAGCACTGTCCAATAGAAATGTAACTGGCGGGCACGTGGGTGGCTCAGTTGGTTCAGCGTCTGACTCTTGATTTCGGCTCAAGTTATGATCTCATGATCGTGAGATCCAGCTCTGTATTGGTCTCTGTGTTGGGCATGGAGCCTGCTTGGGATCTCTCTCTCCCTTTCTCTCCACCCCCTCACCACTTACACTCTTTTGCAAATACCTAATGTAATCACATATGTAATTAATTCTAGGAGCCACATTTTAAAAAAGAAAAGAAACTATTGGAATTAATTTTAATAATATACTTTTATTTAACCCAATTATTATCACTTGGCATGTACAAACTATTAATGAAGTATTTTACAACATAATCTTTCGTACTTAGTCATCACAATCTCAACTGGAACACTAGATGTTCATCAGAAAATTTTGAGAAGAGTTCATAAAATTTGCAATCAAAAAGTGGATTTGCTTATTCAAGTTGTAAACATGCTTAGAAGTTTTTCAATAAGGACTCATGGGGCTTTTGTAAAATTTAAATTCACATTAATAACAGTGACATCAAATGAAAAATTCAGTATATTCAATTCAAACAGCTAATGTGCCCCCTGACTGTTGAGAGTACTTGACAGAATAGTCATTTTCTTGAGAACTATGTTACGTATGTAGTAACAGAAGGGAGCAAAGGTGTTTAAGGGTGGAGGATAGTAAGGCCCATGGGCTAAAATAGGAAAGACAGTAGTAGAAAAGCAAATTTGGGGAGAGGTGAGTGCTTCACAAGCTTTGTGGACCTAAAATCCAGATTTTGAGGGAGAACCCCCAACTATGAGGGGTTCACACAGAATTTTACTTGAGCACAAGATCCTACTGCTTTAAACTTTCGACCACTTTTAACCTCTTCCAACTTCGCACCCAGTTGAGCAGCGTCCTCTGAAACTCTGACAGATGGACGTCCATCCACGTAAGTGGCTCCTTGATGCGGTGGTCACC
>NC_043704.1:19696109-19736364 GCF_006229205.1 Suricata suricatta
ATGACTTAAAATGCATTAACTCTAGAATGATATTTTAATGAAGCACTGTCATTTGAAATTTCCTTTAATTGATCTCTACCAGTAAACCACATGTGTGTGCATGCGTGTTTATTGCTATTACTAGCTAGCTGTATAGTATATTTATATACAGGGATATCCATATATCCCTGAAAATATAGATTAAGTAAGGTAGAGATTGATGAACATGTGTTAACACTTGGAATGTTGGGAGTTCTAGACCCCTGCTTTGTAGATTCAATTGGCTGCTTCTGATTTAAGGAAAGAACAAATTTAGGAGGAAGTTTTCATTTGCATTTCAAGGGAGATTCCAAACATTACACTAGATTCTAGTGATTTCAATTTAAGAAATACAGATTAAACATTTACACTGTGGATTTGTTCCCCCTTTTACTTCCTCGAAGAATAATATTTTTAAAAGCCAGTAACAAAGAACTACAAAATATTACTGCCATGTGGGAAAACGTTATTTGAAAATAATATACAAGATTTAAAAATAAAAAAGCTTTGATAACTAGTAGAAGGAAGGCCAGCTGGCTTAGAATGAAAAACAGGCTTTAGAGTAACAGACTTGATTAGACCCCTAGGCAGGTTTGGAGCCTTTCTGATTATTTAAATAGATGTGAAAGTGACATATCTTGGTTTTTCTCACAGTCAAATGAGATCATAAAAGAAAAGGCCTAAGCAGATGCTTTGATTTTTGCCTCTTCCTCTTTTCCTATCTCCCAGTTCACAAGGTCAAGGCTGATGAGATAGCAAGGCTGAGAGAGTGAAACTAGTATAAAGATGTGATAACTGTTTCTGTTGGGCAACTATATGAAACACACCAGTAAAACCTAACAGTGAAAGACTGAATTAAAGGGATAAGCTATTTCTACATCAAAATGACCTTAAAAAGAATTTTTGACTATCAATGTAAGCACATTAGACAAAATTATACAGGGTATAGTATATGTGATATATATGGTATATGTTATGCATGCAGTTTATATATATGACATCAGATATAAAACATTTACTGTTTAGGGCATTAATTAGATATTTTTCAGGCATAGAGTTTGATTGACATCTATGGGGCTCTATTTTTTTTAATTCTGGTTTTATATCTTTTCTAGACAATGGACATCACTTGGCCTACCTAAAATTCATGCTTTAAACATTAGTAATTTAATATTGTGGGTCTTGAATAACAAAGTCTCTGTTGAGAGAGCTCCTGATACAGGCCACCAGCAGCAAGAATTATTTACTGGCCTTGTTATGAAATGAAGGAGTTTGGACTCTGTTTTAGAATATCTGTCCTTTGAGCAGAGAGAAAAGCTTGATACTGTCAGATGACAAAACTAAAACGTTTTAGGTTACAAGTGTGATGTCCTTCAAGGGAAAAGAGCCCATGAATTGGGGGAGCACGGAGTTCCTGGGGATTTGAGGAAACAAAGAGTTTTAAAGAGCTTTAGAAGAGGCAATCCGGAAACAGGCATAATCGGCCGGGAAGTGGGAGATTTCCTTAGAAAACTAAAAAGGTCCTGTTTTCAAAGGTAAAGTAAACTAGCTGAAGCTTAGTTGGCACACTGGAAATGGTGTAGGTTAAGATTCCTGGACAGTTGTTCCCCTCACGTGCAGGCTGATTTCCGTTTAGATTTGTGCTGTGGGCCCCCCACTGGGTGGGTCCGTATATAAGAATTAACTTAATCCGTATCCACAGAGACCATGTAGTCATCAAGGAGGGATGACTTGTCATTTGAAGCCAGGACAATAGTGTTCCAAAACGAATGTCAAACTTTGGGATGCCTGGGTGGCTCAGTCGTTTAAGCACCTGACTCTTGATCTCAGCTCAGGCATTATATTAGGGTCATGAGTTTAAGCCCTGTGTTGAGCTCCACGCTGGGCATTAAGCCTACTTTAAAAGGAAAAAAAAAATGTCAGATTTCAGGGAGTGAAATAGGCGGATTCATTCTCAAAAAGAATTTTTTCTCCCTTTACTCTTGGGGCAAATCATTGTTAGCCTGCAACCTGAGATCTGAAATAATGTGCAGCAAACGGTGGCTGTAATGAATGTGGCCTACATGCTCCACACAGATAAATCAAAACTGTACAGTTTCTTTCTTTTTTTTATGTTTTATTTATTTTTGAGAGAGACAGAGAGAGACAGCACGAGCAGGGGAGGGTCAGAGAGAGAGAGAGACATAGAATCCGAAGCGGGCTCCAGGCTCTGAGCTGTCAGCACAGAGCCCGACACGGGGCTCGAACCCACAAACCGCGAGATCATGACCGGAGCCAAAGTTGAACACTTAACCAGCTGAGCCACCCAAGCGCCCCTGTGTACGGTTCCCATAATCACATTTCGTGTTTCTGCATGCTTTGACTAGCCTCTCCATCCTTTCCCTCGGCAAATACATGCACCCACGGGGGCAAAAGCTAGGAAACTTTCGATTTTCTGTTTTAGTATAGGTGCTGCCGAAGCGAGCACACAATTTTCTGTTTTAACTTGAGAATCATCCTGGTCACGGAAACAAAACAGTGGATGGAGTAGAAGACCAACCCCGCCCCTTGTTCTTCTGGAGGCTGTGGCCTTAGATGAATCCTTAGATGAAGCCTTTTTCTTCTCCTTAGCATTGGAATGGATGATTGTATAGAGTCTTCAGTTCTAGGAGTCTAATTTTAATGTCCGTTGCCCTCTTTTAGACACAAAATGGGCAATTGCAGATGTTATGGTTCTGCTTATGATTTTCAGGAGGGTATTTCAAGGGATTGTCTTTTCCTTCGGAGAGTGCAAATTTGTGTATGTTGAATGTTAAGGTACTGCATTCCCCTTGAAATGGGAATCTCGATTGTGATTCTAGGGAACAGTTACCATCACACTGAAAATGGAAAAATCTGAATGTTTTAAAAGTAAACTTACAGTAATTTTGCGGGCTGTAATTGAGCTATGCCCGGGTTAAGGGAAAGCTGTCTTTACATGAGGAGACCTGCGATGTGACAGGAATAGTCACCGTGTGCTTTTAAAAAAATACACTAGAAGAATCCGGGGCCCTGGGGACAATGTGAACTGATTGAATAGGACCAAATACTCCACTGTATGAGGCCGGCTATTCAGACCAGCGAGACGTCCGTTTAAATGCAGAAACCAGATGGTTTTCATTAGCCACAAACCCTAAAATTACATAAATCCACGGATGGAACTAAGCTATGGATGGATCCCCACCCTCTTCTTGCCAAGCAGGACTCCTCAGCCAGCGAAACAGAGCGGTGCTTGTTCCCTTTCCCTGTAGTCAGGACTGCGTAGGGGGATGGCCGCCAGCCAGCTCTATAAGGAATTTTGATCTGGATGATAATACAGAGAGAAACTTTTTGGGGAAAGGGAACACCCAGGGTGAAAGGCTGGAGGGGACCTTGTTGGAGAAGCTGGTTTTGCCCTTGTAAAGTGCATCAGTTCTTAGTGTAGGTTTCCAGGCTCACCTCTGCTGATTGGCTTAAACTAGGTAAATCTGTTTCCTTCTGTTCCTTTGCATTTCCCTGTAAGCCCTTTAAAACCCGCTTTCTAGCTAACGTGCTTTGGAAAGTCCATTTTCACTTCAGTATTCTATATATTAAGGCCTTAGAATATTTTTCTGGCAGCCAAGGATTGTTTTTAGAAGATCGACGGCATTGTTAGGGGTAATCTTTCGGTCTCTGTAGTTCAGAGCGTTCTGTAATAAAAGGCTGCTGCTTTGAGGCAGTGTGTGGATGCGCCTTTGTTTTAGCCAGTTATTTTGTTCATTGTCACTGAGCACTGTTTTCCCATGGGAAAGCATCTCTGGTCTTATGATGTCAGTGGAAAGTCATTCCATTTACAAGAATTATCTTCATTTTCCGTCTCAGAAATGCGTGCACCATGAATGGCCAGTTATGCCAGGTGTTATCTTGCATTTCTGCAGAGTAACCTTAAGTTACCTTCGATAGTGTTCAGATGAAAACAGAATTGAAATACAGTCGTTATTTAAGTGTCTATATTTCCTGGCTACTAAAGTTTTGTGTATCTTTTCTGTTAAAAGGAGAAAAGGTTTTTTTTTTTATATTTTATTTATTTATTTAGAGAGTGTGTGCATGTGCAGGGGAGGGGAAGAGAGAGGGAGAGAGAGAGAGAGCATCCCAAGCAGGCTGTGCACAACAGCATAGAGCCCAATGTGGGGCTCGAACCCACAAACCTTGAGATCATGACTTGAGCTGAAACCAAGAGTCAGACACTGAACCGACTAAACCACCCAGGTGCCCCAGAAGGAGAAGTGTTTTTAAAAAGTTAGGAATATTTATTCTTAGGATGACTTTGACAGAATACGAATTTTCACTGGCAGCAGATGGCTTCCTCTAGGACCATAGGATTTCAGTTGTAAGGGTGTTCACATTAACAGGTCTTGAATCGGACCCTGTGTATAATTTTTAAGCCATTTTTTAAGGCTTCCTTCAGAAAAAGGGATTGGAGTAAAACTGTCAGGCCCTCAGATGATGGCTAAATATCCTCTCCTGTGGGACGGCCTTGGCTGGCTCTGGTTTCCTTCTGGCTGGCTGCCAGAGAGGGGGCTGCTCGTAGCCCCGGGCTTTGTTTCTGCGCTCGGGTTATTTGATGCAGGTGACGATCCTTCTGGGTTATTTGTCTTTTTTTAATTAGCGGAGCCAGGAGGGCGTTACTTAAGACCTGGGATTCTTTGCAGGTGGGCTTCAGTACGAAGAGAAGAGGTTCTTTGTTGAGTTTGCATCTCCCAGCTAACTGCTGCGATCTCGTACACAGCTGGTTTGGTTTGGGAGAGAATGTTTGCCCAAGAAACATGTTTCTGTGAGTTAGGTATTAATTTGTGAAGGGCCTCTTGTAATGTCAAATGTAACAGAAGTATACATACGGCCAATTTTATAATTTCTAGTATAATAATTTGCTCTCATTATTGAGGAATCAAAGTTCGAACTGTTAAACAATGACCACTGTCAGAAAATGGAGCATGTTAATGATCATGACTCTCTATAGTTATTCTTTAAAGTTAAGATTAGACCTCACCTCGGGGCGCCTGGGTGTCTCAGTGGGTAAGCTTCCCACTTCGGCTCAGGTCATGATCTCACAGTTTGTGGGTTTGAGCCCTACATCGGGCTCTGTGCTGTCTTCACAGAGCCTGCCTCAGATCCTCTGTCTCCCTCTCTCTGCCCCTCCTCTGCTTGCTCTCTTTCTCTCAAAAAACGAAAAGAAAAAGATTAGATCTCATCTGGGGGCACCTGGGTGGCTCAGTCAGTTAAGCCTCCAACTTCGGTTCAGGTCTTGATCTTATGGCATGTGAGTTCAAGCCCCATATTGGGCTGTCTTCTGTCAGTATAGAGCCTACTTCGGATCCTCTGTCTCCCTCTTGCCGGCCCTCCCCTGCTTGCACGCTCGCTCTCTCTCACACTCTCTCTCTCTCTCTCTCAAATAAATAAATAATTTTTTTTAAAAAAGGTCAGATCTTACCTGATGGAAAATCCAAAAGAAACTGAAGCATATGTCTTCTGGTCTTAACTGCCATTGTTCAATGAAGAGATCATAAGGCAATTAAAAATGTTTTCCAGTAATATGATAGAGCCATAATCCTTTCATTTGAGATGTGAGAAAGATTATCACCATTTGGTAGTGGGCTTGTGCAAACACACACGCAGATGGCATCAAAATAGCTATAAAGTCCGGAAGGGGAAGGATGACAAAGTGCAGAATGGCAGAAATAAAAAGAAGTTAAGAAGTCAAGAGAGAAACAAAAGCAAAACATCTACTTGATGTGTTTTCCGGTAGGATGACTCGTCTCAGCCTGCCAGGGACTTTCCCGGTTTCAGCATTTGGAAGTCACATCCGGGACGCCCTGCAGTCCCAGGCCAACTGGAGTGTGTGGTCAACACCTTATCAAGGCAAGAACTTGGCCTGATTTACCACGTTGTCCCCAGAACTAGTTCAGTACCTAGTATGTGTTGGATCCTCAAATCTACTGAATAAAGAAGTATTAATTGCTGCCCTTTACAACTGTCATGGTTACATTGGAGTCACCTCTCTACAGTGAGGGGTTCATAGAGCTCACGAAGACTTTTTTAAGGAAGGTGAAAGAGAAGCATCCCCCCACTCCAGTCTTTAGGAATGTCTTATGCTGTAGAATTGAAGGATTGTGAGCTAGTAATGGGGCAGTCAGAGGGGTGAGGAAACTTCTGTTCATTCCAACAAAGTTCAAGGGAAAAGACTCACAAGGACGGATTCATGTATGGCAAAGAAGTTGAAAAGCAACAGGTACTGAAGAAAAAAGCCTATTTGGTTTCTGCCTAGGTCATAGGCAACCTTTGAGAAAGCAGTCTGAGTTGATGGGTGGAATATAAACCAGGGGGTCTGAGGGCAGGTGAGAAGGTGTAGGGACCAGTGAATATTGAAATCACCAGCTCATATGATTTGCCACCAGACATGGGAGGAAGATACTTCTAGAGCAGAGATATGCAAATGGGGGCCCATTGGCAGAATCTGTCCGACTGCCACACCCATCTTGCAGGTTGAGTAGTCACAGCGGAGATTGGCTCATAAAACGTAAAGTGTTGACTATCTGGCCCCTAACAAGAAATTTGCTCACCCCAGAGGAAGTTTTGTTGTTGCTGTTGTTGTTGTTTTGTTTTTGTTTTTGTTTTGTCTGTTGTTTGCTTTTCTCAGTAGAGGAGATCAGAGGCTATTTGTGGATCACTTATGGGGCTGGAGAAGAAAGAGCATGTTAGGTATGTGTTGATTTGTAGCAGATTACCCCAAACGTAATGATTTAAAACACAAAACATTCAGTATCTCAGTTTCTGTGGGTCAGGAATCTGGGAGTGCCTTCTGGGTGGTTCTGGCTCCAGGTTTCCGTCATGCCAGCCAGGGCTGCGGTCATGAAGGCTTGAGGTGGCTGTAGGCTGCTTCCCAGCTCACTCGCATCGCTGTTGACACAGTGGCCTTGGTTCCTCATCTCGTCAGGTGGCTCCCTCCGCAGGGCTGCCTGCACGTCCGCACAACGTGGCGTCTGACCTTCCCCAACACGTGGGATCCCAGAGAGCAAGAAAAAAGCCGGGTGCCTTTGATGATCTTTCCTTAGATGTCACATATTATTTTTGCCATCTTCTTTTTGTTGCACGGACAGACTTTTATGCATGATGGGATAGCACTGACAAGAACCTGAACACCGGGAGACAGGGGTCCTGGGGGGCCTTTGATGGAGGCTGTTTTCCACCGGCAGAGAAACAGGCACTCAAGTGTTCCTTGAGGGCAAGATACAGAGTAAAAGGCACTTTGACTGACGAGGACATAGAACCCTGTAGTGAACAGACATACAGAGAAATTTTGAGCTAGCAAGGGGGAATCTCATTCATTAAAATAATTACTACCTTGATGGGGGATCAATAGTCTCTCTGTTCACTCAGAGATAAGTTACCAAGATTCTGCTAAGACTGGAAATCTTTGGGACGAGAAATGAGCTTGAGCAGAATAAAGTATCCTGGAGAATCTGGTGGTGATTTCATTACTGGATTGTACATTCCCTGAAGGTGAGGCTTATCTTTTACGCATAAATAAGTAAACTTTTAGATATTAAAAATATTTTTATATCCTTCATCGTCTCTAATGTAGGGCCTTATCTCTAGGTGCCTGATTATTGTTAGGCTTTCTTGCAGTGTTATTTTCTTCCTACTTATTTCCAAAAAACTGGCAAAAGTTGTCTTGTGATTCTTAGAATCAAGGCGCTGGATTTTCCTCCTATTCCCTCAGGAAAACCGTGGAACTTAAGTTTGTGGAGCATTCTGCTTAGAAGGCCTTTTGCATCTGCTGAAGCTGCCCAGGCTCCCACTTGGAAATTGTGGGAGGTGGCCAGGGGCCCAGACTGGGGAGACGAGGGGTCCCCGCTCCTTGTTGGTGACCCGATGCTGCAGCCTGTCTTGTCACACCTGGCAGCGTGGAGGCAGAATCCTGTGCAGGAGGCCTTCCAGAGTAGACTCAGACGTGCAGAAAATCTTAACCAGAAATATAATTCTAGAGGTTCTGCCAGGAGCTCTGGCACTCAGGTCTGTGACGGGTCTCAGCTGGGTTCAGTGCAAGAATTTTTTTTTTTTTAAACAACATAAATCTGCTGTGGTTGGACAAAATATATACGAAGATGACTAGAACAGACAGATGTTTGCTCTATTTTTACATTTCTGTGGGAAGAAATGTCAAGAAGCTATTTCTCAACTGAAATCTCTTGGTGCAGTTTTAGCGTTTTGTTTTTTATTCCCTCCTGTGAACAATTTTTAGAAACGATGCACTTTATTATAGAATCCCCCAGTTCTCGGCTGCATGAATGGCTTTTGGGGTCAGTTAACTCTTCCCGACGTGGATTCCACATACTTCCTCAGCAGTTGCCTTTCACAGAGGGGGTATTACTTTGCTTAATGTGTCTTTTGATTCCCTGGTTTCAAATAACACTTTTGCTCTCATGGATTGATTTATTTTTTTTATCTCTCGCTAATTTTTTCTAGTCTTTTTGACATATCAGAACCCATGAAGTGAGGTAGTACGGATACGTCAAAACTTCCATATTTCCTTTTTAAGATATTTATATGAAAAGAATTTTTAATGTTTATGTGAAGGTGATACCTGTGCACAGAAGGGTTTGGAAATACCGAAGGGCCACCTTTTTGGTTATTTTGGTAAAATGGTATATTGCCTCTGGTGGTAACGGCTAAGACCTACTAAGAGCTTACAACCCACAGGTGCTCTGACAGACCTGGGGAGACTTCGCTGTGTCCTTCCACAGCAAGGTTGGGGACATGAGACGCCGGCACCTTTTACCTGTTCTTACGATCTGAGCGAGGGAAAACCAGAGAGTATTCTGGAGAAAACCACTGGAATGGCCCACATATTCAGTCACATTTGTGCATGGTGAACTCTACAGTAATTTTTGGGTCCAAAAAAATCGTAAGGTCACTTGCTAGCAAATGAGCACGCTAACCCCATGGCTTCCGCTCCAGGAGGCTCTGTACAACCTTATTCTTAGACCTGGTCATCAGGCAGGGCCTTGGCATTGCTCGTTGTGTGAGTCAGTTGGAGGTTATTATGAGAAGATGGTTTCCGTCAGAGTGATTATGTTTATTTCAGAAAAACACCTTATTTTATTTTCAGAACCTTTCAGGAGGCACGGCAAAATCTGCTACCAGGAATCGCATCAACTTTCCATGAATACATTCTGCTCAATATTGTTAATTCCTATATTTCAATGTTAAAAAGGTGCCATCTTATAGGAGGTTGGATATCAGTAAAGCACACATAATACTTAACTCAAAGGAACGTTGAAGGCAAGGCAAATTTTTACTTGGAGGGATTCCTGAGAGCAAGAGTGAACTATTTTTGGTACCGCTCGGTGCCATGTTCCTCGTTGCCACCCTTCCCCAGCCTCTTCCCCAGAGCTGTGGATTTGGGTAACTAACCGAAACTTCTTTTTTTTTTTAGGTGCCCACTGACGGCAATGCCGGCCTGCTTGCCGAGCCTCAGGTCGCCATGTTCTGTGGCAAACTGAACATGCACATGAACGTTCAGAATGGGAAGTGGGAGTCAGATCCGTCGGGGACCAAAACGTGCATCGGCACCAAGGAAGACATCTTGCAGTACTGCCAAGAAGTAAGTCCCTGCTGGTACCCAGTGGCTCTTAGATCACATGCAATGGAGTGTGTTTTTACTTTAACTTCTTAAGTATTTGTGTTTTATCTCTTGCAGTAAAAATCTTGGTTCCTAATGATTCACTATAGTATTTTTCTTTAAGTTTATTTATTTGTTTGAGAGGAAGAGTCAGAGAGGGTGAGCGGGGGTGGAGCAGAGAGAGAGGGAGACAGGATCCCAGGCAGGCTTCATGCTGTCAGTGCAAAGCCCAACACGGGGCTCAAACACATGAACCCTGGGATCATGTCCTGAGCCAAAACCGGGAGTTGGGCGCTGAACCGACTGAGCCACCCAGGCGCCCCTCACTATACTATTAACATATTTACTTGCTTTGCCATATGCAATATGTAAAAAATTTTTAAGAAATTATGATGTCTTATTGCAACCATCAGTAAACCAGCTGAGTAAAGTTTAAGATATCTTGGCACTCCATTTATCTTTAGAATGTATCTCACTGTGACTTTACAGTCAAGATAATGTTGGGTTTTTTTAATTTTATTTTTTTAAGTTTATTTATTTTTGAGAGTGAAAGAGAGAGAGCTTGTGGAAATGGCAGAGAGAACGACAGAGAACCCCAAGCAGGCTCCACACTGTCAGCACAGAGCCCAGTGTGGGGCTCAAATTCATGAACCAGGAGATCACAACCTGAGCTGATGAAATTAAGGAGCCACCCCGGCACCCCAAGATAATGTATTTAAAAATTGCTAGAATTAATTTTGCCTATTCATGTTACCAATTTGGTATATTTTACTTCTGTTTATCTTCAATTTTAGTTTTTTTTTCCTTCCTGATTTTATTTTTCGAAAATGTAAAACATTCACATTGTTAAAAGTTAGAAACTCTTAAAAAGTTTCACCCATCTTCTGTTGGTAACCATTTTCATTGTTCTGATTTATCCTTCTAGCAAAAGAGGGTATATGGTTTTCTTCTTTTTCTTATAAAAAAAGTGCTTTCAAGAAGCATTCAAAAATATCTTCAGGGGCACCTAGGTGACTCAGTCGGTTAAGCGTCCAACTTCGGCTCATGTCATGATCTCACGGTTTGTGGGTTCAAGCCCCGCGTCGGGCTCTGTGCTGACAGCTAGCTCAGAGCCTGGAGCCTGCTTCGGATTCTGTGTCTCCCTCTCTCTCTGACCCTCCCCTGCTTGCAATGTCTCTCTCTGTCTCTCAAAAATAAATTAAAAACATTAAAAAAGAATTAAAAAAAAATCTTCATCCTTTTTGTAATTTTTCTGGCTCACTTTCTATTATTGTATAGGGTGTTCCTTCCCTATTAATTCAGTTTAAAGTAACTGGAGTCCAAGACATTTTAGCCCACGCTGCCAGAAAATTACCTATTCTAGGCTATGTGGCTATTTGTGTTTTAAGAACATTTAAAGGAATTAGTCTTATGCCTCTTGGCAAAACTTCCTTATCCTTCATAGAAACCTGGCAACATTTTCTTTGTTGTATTCTTCCATGTACTAGAAAATTTCCTTTAGTCTTTTTAGATCCAAAATGAGTATTTAATGAAGTGTGTGTATGTGTGTGCGTTTTTAATAATGTTTATATTAAAATATGTAATTTTTTACATATATACACACAATTTTTTCTGGTAGCACTCTAAGGAAGGACAGTCTCTAAACATTAACTCTTGTGTTTTGAAAAGCAAAAAGGCATTGGTATCATGCAATATATTACGTATCATTTTTATCCTGAAGGAGTATGAACCATGCTGTAAAAAGGTAATTCTTCTTATTAAGTAAAAATCACCAATATTTAAGTCTATTATATTTCTTAGTAGAAGCATTTATTAAGAGGCGTCTGGGTGGCTCAGTTGGCTCAGGTCATGATTTCACAGTTCGTAAGTTCAAGCTCCATGTTGGGCTCTAAGCTGGCAGCTCAGAGCCTGCTTTGGCTTCTGTCTCCTCTCTCTGGCCCTCCTCTGCTCTCTCTCTGTCTCTCAAAAATAAATAAATGTTAAAAAAAAAAAAAAGTAAAATTTAAAAAAAATTTAAAAAGAAACATTTATTAAATAGGGATTGATAAGAAATTAACTTTTGCCCAGATACCGACATTTCTAAAATACACATTTTGAAGATATAATATTCACGTTCTGTGCAAGACTTCCTCTAGTAGTTTTATAATAAGTTATGGGTTCAGTAAGTTGGAACTCTGTGTGCAGGCTTACGGATTTTTTTATATCATGTCACTTTTCTGGATATACATACAGATTATGCATTCAGAATGTTGTTAAGTTACATATTTTTTAAAAAGGCTAGATCTCAGACTCAGCTAATAATGTTGACCACATCATCATTTTCTGTTGAATGGCTAATTGCACGTGTCATAGTTTGCAGCTTAAGTTTTCCTCCGGTAGTGCCACTTCTGAGTAATCACATGCTTTTACATTTGTATGATGACCCTATAAAAATTACCTTTCACGACCCTGAGAACAGCGTTTATGCCCACACCACTTAGAGATCCCACTAATGTCCAGCTTCACTTCCTGTCTTGTCTGTTGTTTGTTCTTGGGGTAAGCCACAGGGTGGTTCTTCTGGGTCCCAGACTTCTGGGGGTTCCAGAATGTTGGTGGCCATGGGGCAGGAGAGTAAGCTTCTTGGTTGGTTGGTGTTTGTCTTGCGATTCTGGTATATTTGCCTGTCTCACCTCACTGCCCACTGAGGTCTTCAGAGATGATGTGCACAGGCCAGAGTCTTAAGATGTTTAGACAAACATTAGACCATAGAAGTACGAAAAGGCCAGAACATCAGACTTGTGAGCCTCTTAATGAATTGGTTTTTTTCCATAACAGCAGGAAGTCATTGGGAGTATTTCTTTCTTTTTTTTTTTTTTTTTTAAGAAGGGAAAGGACTGTAGATTTGCATTTCAAAAAGTCATCCTCTTGCTTTTTCACTCTGACCCCATATCTAGATATCTAGATTCTGGGTTCCCTACTGGAGTCTATGCTTTCAGTAAGGTAACCACTAGCCACATGTGTGGCCTTTGAGCATTTGCAGTGTGGCTAGTCCAAGTTAATGTGTGCTGGAAGTGTAAGATAAATACTCTATTTTAAAGATTTACAGGAAAAAAGAATATAAAATGCTGTATTAGTAATTTCATATTCATTTCATATTGAAATATTTTGTATATACTGATTTAAACATCATGTACATGTTATTAGGTTGTAAAAAATTTTTTTATGTTTCTATTTATTTTTGAGAGAGAGATCATGAGTGGGAGAAGGGCAGAGGGAGAGAGGATTGGAGGGAGGCTCCAGGCTCTGAGCTGTCAGCACAGAGCCCAATGCGGGGCTCGAACTCACAAGCTGTGAGATCATGACCTGAGCCAAAGTCGGATGCTTAACTGACTGAGCCACCCAGGCGCCCCTAGCTTGTAAATACTATGTTATTAAAATGAATTTCACCTGTTTGTTTTATTTTTTTAATGTGGCTACTATGGGATTTAAAATGACATAGTATATTTCCATTATATTTCCACTGAACTGTGTTGTCGTCCCCACTGCTCAAGGCCACAAATAACTCTGGGCTTTAAAGGGTCTCAGATCCCATCATCTTTATGTGGGAGAGGGAAGCAGAAGTGAGGAGTCCCCCCAGACCTTCCACCACAACTTTACTGGTGATTGGGAATCAGGCAGGAAGGCTTGTTTTGGGGTCTTTTAAATGCATTTTTCATTAGACATATTTTATCGCAACGGGATTATATGAATAGCTTTTGAGAGTCCAATGGTTCTCTCCCTCTCTCAAACATGTATCTCTGGATGCTAAGGAGGCAGTGATGAGTAGAACACAGGGCCTGTTCTTAAAGGGGGGTCTAGGGTGGGGCACCTGGGTGCCTCAGTCCATTAAGCATCCGACTTCCGCTCAGTTCATGATCTCCCATTTTGTGAGCTCAAGCCACATGTCAAGCTCTGTGCTGACATCTTGGAGCCTGAAGCCTGCTTCAGATTCTGTGTCTTCCTCTCTCTCTCTCTCTCTCTCTGCCCCTCTGCATTTACTCTCTCTCTCTCTCTCTCTCTCTCTCTAAGATAAACATTTTTTCAAATTTTTTAAAAGGGGGATTCTAGGGAGAGAGAAAGGCTTGTGGAATATTTTTAGCAATATAAAACCCGACAATGTTGATGATGCTAATACCAGCTAACTTTCACTGAGCTTTAAGAAGGTGCTAAGCTACCTTGCTAAGTGCTTGCTCTCATTTTACCCTTATGGTGCCGCTGGGGAAAAATCTTGCTAAATTGCACCATTTAAGGAGAACATGTGAAAGAATGTCATCTGTGGAGGAGGAGCAGTGGCCAGAGACCTCGGGCCAGAACTGGGAGTTCTCTTGTGCCTCAAGTCAGGCCAGGTTTATTTCTAAATGAAGGAAATGATTAATGCAAGGGTGATGGGAGACTAGAAGGTTGAAGTATAATTTTTGACAGTGCAAAAGCTGCACTCTTGGAAAATGAACACACATTGAACGTTTTATTCAGTTCATTAATTAATGAGGTGACCTGGAAGATGCTAAAACTGATTCAGATTGACCAGAAGAGATATTCCTGTGCAACAGAGTTCATGTTCAGGGGACCCATCTGATTGGCATCACGTAGGACAGGAAGCATTTGCAGTGCTATCAGATGTCTACGTTACCTGCGTTACAGAGCTCCAGTCAGTGGTAACGAGACGATCAGAAGAACACACCCTGTACAATCAGATTGTTCCTTTCCCCTCTGCGCCCCGGGCTCTCGGAAACCACACCTGCACGTCACTGTTGAGACACCCAGTGATCTCTCTCGCCCGTTTCTTTTATTTATCATTTTTTTAATGTTTATTTATCTTTGAGAGACGGACACAGAGCAAATGGGGGAGGGGCAGAAAGAGGGAAACACAAAATCCAAACCCAGCTCCAGGCTCTGAACTATCAATCCACAAAACCGTGATATCATGACCTGAGCGGAAGTAGGACACTTAACCGACTGAGCCACCCAAGCGCCCCATCTCCTGCCCATTTCTAAGTCACGAGCATTGTTTTGTAATAAAACAGTCTTATAATTTGGCATTTAGGTCATTGTTGATCTTTACGATAGCAATTTCAGTGGAAGAGCATGGGACAGGTCAACTTGCAAGAAGTTACCGAAAGAATAATGTGCATGGATGATGAGGACCTCTGTGAACTCTTTGAGGAAAGACCTAGAGGCAGAGAGCTTAAGGGCAATTCAAGGAAAAGAGAAAGCCTTTGTTTTTTGTTGTGTCTTTGTTTTTTTTTCTTAAAGGAATTAACTTAAGCCAAGGGAAGCATAAGCTACACTTAGGGGGAGGGTACACGTCCATTAAAAGAGAACTAGGCTCAGGTATCTACAAGAACTAAGTAGGAACGAGATCCAGGGGATAACACCCAGGAGATAACCCAGAGTCTTAGAAGGAAGAAAAGATGGGAAAATTGTAAGGATGGGTTAATTAGGCAGTTTCTGTTGCTAGGTGACAGAACCCACTAAACATTTTACACTTGGGGAATATTTTCTGCCACAGATGGGAAGGATTTTAGAGTGTGATTAGCTTACAGAATTTTTTTTGAAAAGGCATCTAAAAACTGGGTCCATAGATCCTGGTACCGAGATTCAGTGCTGCCTGGAATTTCTCTATTGTGGTCTCTCTTGTTTCCTGCTTATCCATTCTCTGTGTGTTCACCTCATTTTCTCCCACTAAATAGGCTTCCTCTAGGAGGCCAGGGAAGATGGCAGCCAGCAGCCTGGGGACTGTGTTGTCTTCGCTTGATTTCCCAGCTTGGTTCTGCCACTGTGCATTATCATTCCAAGGAGGGATTCTGGTAGGACCAAAAAAGCAGGACCTACCTTTGTATTAGTTACTGCATCCACAAGCACTCAGTGCTGGGACTGGCCCACCTTGGCCATGATGGCATGTGGCCTATTGGACAGGCCAACCAGAGCTGCATGGTATGGGGAGAGGGGCTTCCAGAAAAGGGATGAAGAGCGAGTGGCATGGGGCTGAAACAGAATAATGACCATAGCCCAACACAGTGGGCTTAGAATCATTCAGTGCATCAGACAAGTTCCAGGCTGGAGAGTAGGTAGCTGAGAATTCATAGTGTGTTGTGACTTTAACCAGCTTTTAAGAAACAGTGGAGGGTTAGAAAGATGATCACTCAGAACTGATAAACAAATATTTGACGTTTTCTTATTGAGCGGTGCATCCTGAACTATCCACAACATCCTTTATTGATGTTTTACAGTCTTCCTGCCACTCCCCACTTTGTAGGTATTCCGAAATTTTTCTCTTATAATTAGAAATAATGAATAGTTCTCTCTCGTAGGATTGAATTTTTGTGTCTTGTTGGAAAATACTTCTTATCCTTTATTCCTTTTTTTGAAGCCATGCTTTTGTTTTAGGCAGTACTGAAATAGGAACGCCAAGGAAAATAATCACAATTTTTCTGTCTCCTCACAGGGTCCGTAAGTTACAATAACTTATTATTTTCGAAGTTGTAATGTTACAGTCTGTTTCGTTGCCATCAAAACTAGTGGCAGCTGCTGTCTTTAACTGGGGTCATTGTTCACAACCAATCCTTCCACCAAAGCACTCTCTTCCTGTATTTATTTGGATTCTTCTTCTTCTTCTTCTTCTTTTTTTTTTTTTGTGGATGACCATTCTCTTAGTTATTTTAAGTTCTTATTGAACAATGGCTTCATTTAGCGTTCCAGGTTGACGGGCACATTTGTTCAGCATCATGAAGATATTTATCTACTGTATTCTAGCATCAGTCATTGCACAAATACTTTTAAAAAAAAAAAAAAAAAGCCAAAACCATTACTATTAGTTGCCATTTACGGTGCCCCTCATTTACAGATTATTTTTTCTCCTGAGAGCGATGCATAATTTTTTTTATGTTCTCAGTCCCTCTTGTGACCCAAACACAGATGTTTTAGAGGCAGCTGGCTGAGTCAGAGAGACAGCTGTTCGCAGTCTGTGGTTCGAGGGCAAGACAAACGGACTGAACTCATGACCGTGACCTCATTTTGACCTTTGGCTAACCAATTTAACTCCCTTGTTAAATTTATTCTTGCAAAGTGTTGCCAGTAGAGCTGCACTCTGTAGGTGGTGATGCTTCGTTTAATATGACATGTCAAATGGTATCGTTTCGATGGTGAATGATCTAGTCCATGTCCTTCATCATCTCGTGGTCCTCTCCGGTTGTGTTCCCCGCTCTTGGTGTTTTGTTATCAGTATTGTCATCTTTGCTTCCTGATTTCTTCTGCCCTGTCCTTGGTCAAGAGCAAGATTAGGGACATAAAGTAAAAATTGAGTCTTTTTCTTTGTACCTTGTTAAAAGCCCTTAGAAAATTTGATTGGCAAGATAGTTTGAAACTTGGGGTTTAAACTGAGTACTTGTTTAATCTGTAGTTTATCCTGAATCATCAGTTCTTGTTTGCCTGTTTTCTCTAATCATAATAGTTATACTTCATATATTTATTTGCATTTCTTTACTTCTTTTTGTTTGTTTGTTTTATTAACACAGTCAGTTTGAGGGTCATCAAATATGTAGTGAGGACTGCAATGGACTGAATGTTTGTGTCCTCCCCTCCCCCAATTTCATTTGTTGAAGCCCTTAACATCAAAGGTGGTGCCTTTGGGAGCTAATTAGGGTTAGATGAGGTCGTGAGGGTGGGGCCTCATGATTCCAGGCCTCACAATGTATGCAGAGACACCAGAGAGTGGTACTGCCATGTACACAAGGTCTGGTCGATTACTATGGCCTTCCTTGCTGTTGTCTGGCTGGCAGCACCATGTGGGGAATTGCCCAGTTAACCCACAGAATAGTGAGAAATTCTAAATTATTATGTGGTAGCTGGCTAGCCTCCGGGATGGCTTCCGTGGAACTTGCATTCATACCCGTGTGTCATCTTTGGCTACACTCTGCAGGGCTGACACATGTAACCAATAGGATACAGAGAAATGATGGGTGTGTGACTTTTGAGGTTAGGTCATGAAGACATGTGACCTCTACCTTGCACACTTGCTACGGTAAAGCCAGCTGCCATATTGTGAGGATGTGACTTGGGTGCGAGTGGTATCTAACTGTAAACATGGGATGGGGTGAGCTTAGGGTCCTCCAACTCCGCCATCTTCCCAACATCCCTTTGGCAGCACCGTGGAGAGGTACATGTGGCGAAGAACAAAAGGCCCCTGCCTACAGCCAGCACTAGCTTGTCAGGCATGTAAATGAACCTCCTGTAGCCAAGTGAAGCCTTCGTGTAACCACGGCCGACATTTTGACAGGGTCCTTGTAGGAGTCTGTATCACTCCCAGATTCCAGACCCACGGAAACGGTGTGAACTAAGAAACGCTTATTGTTAGAAGCTACCGAGTTTTGGGCTAGTTCGTCTACAGTAATTGCTGACCACAACAGACACTCGCTCAATTATTATTTTCCTCTGTGGTCCTGTGGTCGAAAGCAATCCCTTTCCTCTGTTCTCTACTAGACGCAGAAAGTGCTGCCATCGCGGAAACAGCTCGAAAATAACTGTATGAATTATTCATCATTTAACAGCCTAAAGTGGCCACTTGCCTTAATGAACTGTTGCATTACCCCAACCGTTAGATTGTTCTAAGGAACTAGGAGTCTTATAAATAGAGCAGAAATAGGATAATATTCCCCTTGAAACACATAGTAAAATCTAGCAACGAAAATTGCCATTTTTAGATTTTATTGTCTTTTTTTTTTCTTTTGAATGAAATGAGATTTAAAAACAACAACATTGTTTTACTTAAACCAAAGGCTCTGGGACGGGAGAGTGAAAAATTGGAACTGTGATAAAGAATCTTGTTCTTTCCCAAATTTAATTCAGGCAAATTCAGCCAATATTTATGGGGTTCTATTCAGAGCAGGATTTTGTGTCATGTGCTGCGAGAGGCGAGACACCACGCTTGGCTCCGTAAGTAGCTTATAAATATACAATTGGATAAATTGAGAATTCAGAAAATTGAAAAGTAGAGGGTTTTGGTTCTAAATCTGGGGATTTCAGGTCTAATTCTGGAAATAAGAGCTGTGGGATTGTTTCTCTGCCTGAGTGTTCTTTGGTCAAGACGCTTTTAGAAAACTTAGCCTGTATCCAAGGGTGGGTTGGCTTAGGAAGAGAAGGGGATTCAGATCTTCAAGATGTCGGCGTGGAAGGGGAACGTGAAGGACCATCGTGGTGTGTGTAAGACGATGCGAGAAGGGAGCCCTTAGGGGTCAAGTGCCAGACAAGGGGAACATGGGCTTCCCCTTGTCAGACTTTCAAATCCAGCCTTTGCTCTCTCGTCACTTGAGCAATCCAGGAAAGCTGCCTAAGCAGCCTCAGAGCATGTCGTCTCTGTGACAGGAGCACGCGGGTGTGTGCTGTACAACTTACATACCATCACCTAAGTGAGAAATTATGCAAGCCCCACCACTATCACTCCTTTTTAAAGGAGAGGCATGAGAACATAGGCCCGGCTGTCCTCTGGCTCCCTCCCAGGCAGAGCCCCTCTTGTAAGGCAGGCCTGAGAGCAGGTGTTGACTCCTCTCAGAGCAGGTCTCCGGAGGGAGGGAGTCTGGAACAGGTTCAGGCTCACGCAGGGCCAAGGATTCCCAGCCGGCAAAGTCACACGGGTGAATATGGCCGCGCTTGCCATCTCTCCAGTTCCATTACAGGTTATCCTCTCTCGTTCCTAAGTGTTAACCGCAGCTAACAACACGTGTTCCCTGTTTTTTTTTTTTTAATTTTCTTTCTCTAAACGAACAGTTGTTTTGTCTACAAATTCAAAGGATCGCCGAACAAAACATACCAGGGCCTGAACAAAACAAAATCTGCCTGCTTGTTAAGTTGAACGAAACCATTTCCTTTGCCCGGCTTCCTACTGGAAGATGTATCAGCGAACATGGGAGTCCCAGACGAGAATCCTTCTTCACCCATGATTCTGCAAGAACGCGGAATTACAAATAAGTTAAATAAACAAACCTGGCACGTGACTCTTGTAATCTGACCAGTTTTGAGGACATGCTGCATACACAGTGAAGTGGTGAAGCGGGGGCACATTTTTGGCCATTATTACTCTTTTGCTGTGTGTGTCATCCAACCCTGTGGACTTAAAATGGATCCACAATTACAGGCACATATGCATTGTGGCTCCAGTCTTTGAAAGATCCAAAAATTCATGTGAGGTCAGACAGTGTTCTAATAGAGGCATCAGCTGTCTGTCTGTGAGAACGGATACGTTTTATGCATTAATGGTTTGTACACTTGTAAGGATTGTTTGCACAGACCATAGGGTTTAGAGCTAAATAAAAGAGATGCTACCAAGTTCGGACTTTTGTTTTTACACATTTTGTATTTAATCAAATTAATGTTTAATTTAATTTTTGTCCTTGTTCTCACCAAGCAATTTCTTTTTTATTTTCTTTCTTTTAAAAAAATTTTTTTGAAATGTTCTTATTATTGAGAGGCAGAGAGAGACAAAGCATGAGCAGGGGAGGGGCAGAGAGAGAAGGAGACACAGAATCTGAAGGAGACTCCAGGCTCTGAGCTGTCAGCACAGAGCCCAATATGGGGCTTGAACCCACAAACTGTGAGATCGTGACCTGAGCTGAAGTCGGATGCTTAACCGACTGAGCCACCCAGGTGCCCCTCACCTAGCAATCTCTTAAATGGGTGATTATTACACATTTGCAGTCATACCATCTACTGATACAGTACTACAATACTATATTATGTAAGGTTATATATATACTTTTATGTACGTAGTAATGCTGTGGACTTGTATATTTCACATTTAATTCATTGATTTACTGGAAGTCTTCTCCTGTCATATATTTTTTTCTCTTTTCGGAGGTATAATTGGCAAATAATACTGTACAGTTTGGATATTTTAAAAAATCGGCATAAACCAACAGAGGGTGAGAATCTAGGTTGTATGTGTGCATATCTGATTACGTTCTCACATTTGTCTGTTTATCTTGGTGATTGTCCCTGCCTCACGGCCCCGCCCCGCTTGTTCCTGCACTCAGCACTTCTGGTGTAAGACTCAGTCCTTACACATCGAACAAAGTTCTTTGACAATATTTTCCAACTCTGAATATGAGTGTATGTATTAACAATATGTGTATATAGAGTGTTGAAAACAGACTTGGGCCAAATTATTGGGAAATGGGCTGGTGTCCTACAGCATTTTATGTCCTTTGCTTTTGCATAAGGTCGTTGTTGTGAAACCTACAACCGCTCACACAACCCATTATTGCAGTAATGTGTCATCATCTGGGTGCTGCCCCCTTGGCACTTTGTTATGTCATAAGCAGAGACCGTTTTCGGCTTCCATTCTTTCTCAATTAAGTTAGATACTGTGTTCCCAATATCCCTAGCATTATTAAAAGCATTTATGTTGAAAGCAGTGAGATATGCCTTTTCTTTGTATTTCAGAAGATTTTAAAGGAGAAAGTAAGTCATTTTAATCCAGAAACAGAGATGTATTGTCTGGGACGTACTTTGCTTTGGTTTACACACTGACATGTAGAACTTATTTAAAACTTGTAAGTAATGCCCTCGAAGTGCTCAGACACGGCACTGGCTTCGGAAGCTGGTGACTAGCTCCGTCAGTTTGATCTGTGAAGCGGAGCAGTTGCAGGGATGACATGCCCTGGCTGCACGGAAAACATTGCAGGCACACAGGAAATCAGTAGCGTGTTTCCCTCAGTCTCTTCTTGGATACGTTCTTTGAAAAAGAGCTTGGTGTGTACCAGCTTTGAGACGAAACTATGTCACAATGACCTCTATACCGCTTTGCTATGGAGTTTCCGCCTCTTTGTTTCGTGTGTGTGCGTGCCCGCTGCATTCATGCATTTGCAGTTTAGATCTTTGTTTTTGTATTTGTTTTTCCACTTGTAGATTTGGAAATCGGACTCTGTTTCCCCCGGACTACTGTTGTTGTTTTCTTACTTTTAATTCAAAATTTCAAGCACCTGTAAATGTAGAAAAAATGGTATAGTGGATGCTCCAGGTACCTACACGCAATTTCAGTAAAGATAGAATGTAGTCCCTCTGGTGTCTGGATGAGTCCGGAAGGCACGTGCTCTGGTTTGCCTCTTTCAAGGTCTGCATTGTTTCTGGGCAGCCTCTCGTGCAGATGTGTAGCTGGCCTCCTTGAGAGCCGTAAATCGATTTAGGACAAACCAAAGCATCCTATTATTTGTTGACTTCATACTTCTATGTTTAAAACATAATTTTACTAAGTAACATTATGTAATTTTTAGCACTTTTTTTTACAAAAAGAAATATCTTTGAGGATTTGGTTATAAATTTATTTCAAAAGTTCATAGGCTAGAAAGAACAGTAAGCCATTTATTTTCAGAATTTGTACCAATTCCTTTTATTATGACCATCAATTCTGCTTTCAGCTTTTTCTTAGCTGCATTCAATTTTGTGGTCTTGAATATCCTTGATCATTTGGAATTTAGCTGTCTTGTCAATAGGACTTCTGGCATTAATCACTTGTCCTGGAGGCCTGTTTGCAAAAGGGACATGGTGAGTTCCCCTCTTTGCTTTAAGTGTTGGAAATAGAAGAAAGTTCTGCATGGCTCTGGTCACATATGTCAGGTATATAAATATAAAATATATAAATAAGATACATATGTAAATGATATAAATATAATAATTAATATTGTATATATTTATATATTATAATAAAGATATATGAAGTATTTTTCTATAGTGTATATGTAACAACATGTTCTTGGCTTTCTTAAATATCATCAATGTCGGGCATTGACTTTCGAATGTCCCCTCTATAAAGAGAGCTTTCCTACTATTCTTGCTTTCTAACCTTATACTTTAATCAACGTAAAAAAATATATCATCAATGTCTTTTCTTGCTTTGTGTACTTAACAACTTAAAAGCTATCTATTGATTAATATACTAATCATATCAACATTGATCAGCATTGATATGATTATTATATTTCCAGTTTCGATGGAAAATGAGAGGCTTTAGATTTTTAAATTATAGAATGAGAATGTGCTGATGGTGAGCAGGTCTTAGGTATTTTTCTGTGGTGAGGAGAACCACTCAGGCTACCAAATCACCTTCTAATGTGGATCTAAGATTGTTTATACCCTTCTGTCCTGGCTCTTGATTTTTTTGAATCACTTCAACTCTCTTTTTTTATTGAATTTTTTAATGTTTGTTTATTTTTGAGAGAGTCAGAGACAGACTGAGTGCAGGCCAGGGAAGGGCAGAGAGAGAGGGAGACACAGAATCTGAAGGAGGCTCCAGGCTCTGAGCTGTCAGCATAGAGCCTGATGCGGGGCTTGAAGCCACGAACCGCGAGATCATGACCTGAGCCAAAGTCAGATGCTTAACCAACTGAGCCACCCAGGTGCCCCTCAACTCTTAAAAAAAAATAAATTTAATTTATGTACTGATAATATTTGCTTTCAAAGATAAAACCTGTACCTGTGGCCTGGAGAGTAGGCTGCTTTTCAGGTTCCTGGACCCGAAGTGAGTCTAAGTTAGAGCCTGACTTTTAATTCTTCCTGCGCATCTTCTTTAGCTGTGTATTTATTATCATTATTCTTCTGCCTCCTGTCTGAGGCTATTATTTATATAAATTGTCACATCATACTTGGAAGAACAATATTGGAGGGCACGGAGATGCTTATTTTTCTCAAATGCTCATAGTCCAGCTGTAATAGTATATACTACAGAGATTATTTTATTTAAGAGATACATTGATAATACCTGATGGGAATTTCATATATCCTGAATTTCCCTATACTTTGTGGATTTTGAACTTAAGCAGGATAAATACATGTGTAATAGATAAAGGAAATACCTATTAACTATCTGTCAGGCCCTTGCTCTGCTGTCCCAGTGTTGGCCGCTGTTAAGGGAACACAAAGATGAATCACGTTGTCCCTGCCTTCGCGGAATGTGTATTCTAATAGGGCAGAAAGGCACCTAACTGTGCAGAACGTAGAAGGTAAAAATAGATAAAATGCTGTGGATTCAGAGATTGAAGGGATCAGGGAGGGTTTTGTTTGTTTGGTTTTTGTGAACCAGCATTTGAGCTGGGCCTGTTTCTTGGGTTTGTTCACTGGAAGGAAATAAAGCCACCAGAGTAGCTTATGTTTTAAAAAAGTGGGGGGCTTGTAGAAGAGGCCACTGGAGTTAGAGGTATGCCAGACGTCCCTGGAGCTGCGGGTTTTTGGGCGCCCCTGTCTGCCCCTCTGTCTCGTCCGTCTGTCCCCATCTCCCGTGTCTGCCTCTCTCAGCTCTCTTGCTGCGTACATACCTCCCGCTTCGTCCCCCAGGCCACTGCTGCCACCAGATGCCCGCAGGATTGACAGGTGCCCCATCTCTAACGATGACGGATCTGGCCTGCCTGCTAGCCAGCTGTGCTCCCCTCTCCAGCTAGAGCCCGTATGTGTGAATTCAGAGCTCTGGAGGAAGAGGATGCAATTTACAGTTTGCTTTCCTTGGATTCTAATTAGCTACAGGGACACGGGGCCATTAATGAGGACTCTTTCCAAAGGCAGAGGCTGGAGCAGCACAGAGAGCGGGAGGGGGTGGACAGCCCCTCCATAGCCTTAAACTAAAGGTAATGAACATAGAGAAAACTAGGGAGGCTAAGGGGTGCCAAATTGTGTTTCCTGCCCTTCAGGAAAGTGCATTTTCCCTGGGAAGGCGGATCCATATGTACTTACCACAAAGCAGAGGCGCACTGTGATAAATACCATAAAGCATTCCTGAAGTGGCAGAGAGGGATTAACATTGCATTACACAGTGAGGGGGGAGTGTGTCGACGCGGGGGCACTCTAATTGACTTGGGCATCTGCAGGGCGGCGGTGGGGTCTTCAGTGGGAGTGTGTATGGAGCACGCTGTACGTATACAGCCTCTGCTCTGGGGCGCTGTCATTTAGGAAGATTTGTAGGAAATGACAGTTTTCTTCTCAAGTAACTGAAACGGGTCTAGATTTGCTTCTACTGTAAGAATTTATGAATGTAGCTCTGGTCACTTAAATTTCTTTATTAAGAAAATGATTTCTCCTATTTGGGATTTGCACAGGAAGCATTTTAGAAAAGATGGGGGCCAGGGAACCTGCTTAGTCGACTGAACGTCGGATTCTTGGTTTCCGCTCAGGTCATGATCCCGGGGTCATGGGATCAAGCACCACATCAAGCTCCACACTGACCAGGAGTCTGCTTAAGATTCATTCTCTCTCAAATTAAAAAAAAAAGAGAAAAGCTTTTTTCAAGGAAAGAAGGGGGCTATATAAGACATTCATTTGCTAATCCTGCACATTAGCACATTAGTGATGCTTGTGTTAGCGGCACATGGGCTGCATGTGTTGGAAACTTGGAGAGGAACTCAGATATCTTTATTTCTTTTATGTCAAGGTTTGAGACGTTTCAAAGAAATATAAAACATTGAACTGATGTTTATAATTATGGCGAGAAGTCAGAGACTTGATTAGCCTCAAATACATTTGTGTGTCTAATTATTTTAAATTTTATTCTTGGCTAAACCTGTGAGCTACGCTATTTTTTTTCAATATAAAATGCTCATCTCGTAACATGAAAATGGTTGTCTCTTG
The DNA here is from genome assembly GCF_006229205.1 of Suricata suricatta. Classification (NCBI taxonomy): domain Eukaryota; kingdom Metazoa; phylum Chordata; class Mammalia; order Carnivora; family Herpestidae; genus Suricata; species Suricata suricatta. Next base: position 19,721,407 of record NC_043704.1, read on the forward strand.
GTCACCTGCTGGAGCTGCTTAATGAAAACTAGGTGTGTAGTAGTTGAATTTTTAGTCAGAATCTTTATTTTTTTTTTATTGTATTGTTTTTGTTTTCTGAGTGGGGGCTTGTGTGGCATGTGGTAATAGCCTGGACTTCCTAGGACTTTCTGTGTGCCTCCAAAGAAATATTGTTACTTGTCTCGTTGATGTTTCTCCTGCTTTTAAAATAAACATTCTGTTTTTGGGGTGCTGGAGCAGCTCTGACTCTTGATATCAGCTCAAGTTATGATCTTGTAGTTGTGAGTTCACGTCCTGCATTGGGCTCTGCAATGAGCATGGAGCCTGGTTGGGATTTTCTCTCTCCCTCTCTCTCTGACCCTCCCTCCATGCTCTCTCTCTCAAAATAAATAAATATTTTTAAAAACAAATAAAATAAACCTCCCAATTTCAGAACAGCAAATTTTTATTATGTTTGACAGATCCAAATTCATAACTCCTTGTCTCTGAAAAATGGGCGATTCAGGCTGAAGTTACTTCTGCAAACTGTGTGTGGGATTGATGCACTTCCAGGTCTCCAACCTCCTCACCCACCTGCCCGGTAACAAGTTCATTGTCGGCATTCTGGAGAGAGAGGCTGAAGCATAGGCAATAACACGTATGCCCTAGGTTGCATGGTCAGAACTGGAAGTAAATTCTGTGTTGGGCTAATCACTTTCTGAAGCTCCAGTGATCTTGGGGGGAAGCCTTGTCTTCATTGATTTTGTTTTGTCAGAATTCAAGTCCGTCTGTTAGACAGTTACCACCTGAGCAAGTCACTACTCTGTTGTCCGAAGACTGTGTTGTAAACTGGAGATGGCCTTCCTTTCCTGCGCATCAGTTTGCACCCTGCAAATGTTGTTGTTGTTGTTGTTTGTTTTGTTTTGCTTTGGCTTGGAATTAAAAAGAAACCAGTGTGACTTACCTGTGCCTGCCACAGGGTTTATAGAAAACCGAAAGCTCTGGAGAAAATTCTCAGCAGGGTAGTATTTCTGTGAAGTGGCGGCCAGAACCCCATCAGAAAAATGTAGTAACTCACACTTTAAGGCACATGAAATCATGTCCCTCAGGGCAAGCTCTCTAGTGTCACAGAGTTTATGACTCATGAGTGCTGTACTTTTGTGACCTAATAAACGGGGAAGAGTGGTGGGAGAATTATATTCCTGTACAGAGAGCCAGTTCACCTTTCATTGTATGGAAGAAAGCCGTGGGGATATTAAATTTTTAGTGGCGTTTTCAGGTTGAGCATCATCTGTGACTGAAATGCATGCATCGAAGTGTTAAGGTACTTAAAAGCAAAATAAAATAAAGGGAAGGTAGCTGTTTCCATTTGGAGCTGCATTACTGGCAATGTTTTTGAAAAGTAACTTTCTCGACACCCAGCCCGGGATTCGGATTTAGATACCTTTTCCTGCGTGTGCTGTCACAGCACATGCCACTACCGCTGAATCTACCCCACACTACACTGATCAGGGCCTTATTGTTTTTTTTTTAATGCTTATTTATTTTTGAGAGAGAGAGAGACATGAGTGAGAGCTGGGGAGGGGAAGAGAGAGAGGGAAACAATCCAAAGCAGGCTCCAGGCTCTGAGCTGTCAACACACAACCCACAAACCATGAGATCATGACCTGAGTTGAAGTCAGACGCTTAACCGACTGAGCCACCCAGGCTCCCCTTTTTAATTGTTTGAAACATAGATTTGATACTTCAGAGCAGTTTTAGGTTCACAGCAAAATTGAGAAGGTGGCACGGGGACTTCTTCTGTGTCCCTGTCCCCTGTCTTCTACCGGTCTCCCCCATCATCCAACCCCCACCAGCGGTACATTTGTGCCTGTTGATGAATTTGCACTGACGTCAGAATCACCCAGAGCCCAGAGTTTACACTAGAGTTAGCTCTTGGTCTTGGCCTTCTGTAGGTGTGGACAAATGTATAATGAGCCATACTCGCTGTTACAGCATCATATGGAATAATTTTCCGGCCCTGAAAATCCTCCACGTTTCTCCTGTTCATCCTTCCCTTTCTCTGACTCCCGGTAACCACTAATCTTTTTACTGTCTCCATGGTTATGCCTTTTTCCAGAATGTCACATAGTTGGAATCCTACAGGATGGAACATTTTCCGATTGGCTTCTTTCCCTTAGTAACATGCACCAAGGTTCCTCCCGGTCTTGTCATGGCTTGGTTCTTTTTGACGCTGGAGAACACATTGTCTGGATGTACCACAGCTTTTTATCTGTTCTTGTTCCTTTATTATTTATTTAAATGATTTATCTTGGGGCTGGGACTACAGTGCAGTGAGTGAGGCACTCAGGAATCAAATATTTTAATGCAGTATTTTAAAAATCACAAGTGATGCCAAAAGCCCACAGTGAATAAAATATCACGTTTAAATGAAGATGGGATCATGGCAAGTCCTTCCTGAATGTCACTGACAGAGAAGCAAAATCCTCCATACGCATAGTCAACACTGCAGGTGTTATTTTCCTGCTTGGAAATCTGATTCCCCCCCACAAGCACTGTGCTCCCTGGAGGCTTCTCAGGTAGAAGTTCTCTCACAGCCCTCCTAGCACTGTGCTTGGGGGGGGGGGGGGATGGCTTCCTTCCTCTCCTTCCTCCTCATTTTCACTTCTGATCCATGTTTCCCCTCTACCCCTCAGCCGTCCCCTGCCCCACCTCAGAGGTACATGCATGTGATCACCCTTCTGTTCGTTTAGTCCTCTGGATACCTCAGTAACCTTCTCCCCCAATCTTCGAAGGGTTAGCTCTTGGCTTGCTGTCACCCAAACAACGTCAACCTCAGTGGCCCTTCCAGGATTCCAGGGTCCCAGTTCCTTGATTTTTCATTCCACCAGTGATCTTGCCATTCCCTTTCATGGTCGTATTCTACTCTTTGAAACTACCCATCATGTCCCTCCTCCAAAATCTTAATTCAACACTCTGACGTTGCAAGTACCACTTCGAACCACCGCACTTGGCTTGGGTACCTTCGTGCCAAAATTGTGTAGCCCACACTGGGACTCACTGAGACTGCAGTGCCTTGAACCAGGCACTGTAGCAGGAATATTGCACAGAGAGCCGTGCCACTGAGGCTTTCTTTCCAGGAAGCAACTTCATTCATACCGGCACGGCTCAGTTGGGTTCGTACCTGAAGAACTGAGCCCCAAACGCCACGTGGCGTAGGTTTTTATACATTTTCTGCTTCTTTGTCTCCCATGTATCGTGACCCACAAACATGGAGTCTGATTAAGTGGTCTCTGTCACAGGGTCGTGAGGGATGTTGTCTCACAAGTGGACAGCCAGGTTACCTTGAGGTTATTTTTTTCTTTCCCTGGGGAGGGAACCCACCTTCAGGTTCTCACTTTAGATTTTACTGCCGATCATCAGAACCATTCGTTTGCTCATGGCCTCAGGTGTCTCAGGCTTTTCTCTCACTGTGGTCTTTACCTGGCATGTTAGCAGCCCTGAAGAAGTGCAAGGTCCGTGCAAAGAAAAGCCTATTTTAGAAATACATTTTTATGTTTATTTTTTTCTTTCAAGTCACTACTTATTATTATTAATAGAAGTGATCTGGTATTTCACATATATAGTTGGCCGAGTGTTCATGTTTTATTCCAAGTGCTCAGTAGGCACCATGATTACTGAGATCAGTAATCAAAGCTAAGGGCCAGTTAGCTATCAAGCAAAGAGATTCCTGAATGCAAGTCTTTATCTAAATGACACCCATGATAACTGTTTGATAAATTGTTTTTATATAAATTACTTTGAATAAAGAGAAGATTTTTCTATGGAAAGCTAGCTGTGCACCATATACTGTATGTAAAATGTTTGCTAAATTAACAAAATAGAGAGGGTGGTTTAAATTTAAGTAATGGTAATATTCCCAGGGCTATCTACTATAACATTAATATTTTTTAACAAACTTTTTTTAATGTTTATTTTTGAGAGAGAGAAAGCAAGCAAGGGAGGGGCAGAGAGAGAAGGGGACAGAGGACTCGAAGCGGGCCGTGCACTGAGCAGCCAGCCCAATGGGGGCTCAAACTCCAGAACTGTGAGATCATGAGCTGAGCCAAAGTCAGCCGCCACTCAACAGACTGAGCAACCCAGGCGCCCCTCTACTGTAACATTTATTTAGGGCATTACAGAATATCATCCTCACACCAGTGTATTTTGCATTAAAATTACTCTATGCTTATAAGAGGGTTCCCTTCTGTTTCTGCTTTATCTCCCCTGGGAAAAAAAAAGTATCTTAAGCCTGAGTGGGTGCAGTAAGATAATATAAAAGCCACATCACCTGGTATTTTGAATGGAATGATTAGGTTGTTGTCACCTGCATTTTTTTCTTTACCCTGAATGTTTTAAGCTGCATGAACGCTGGGAGACTCTGGTGCCTTAGAACAGCAGTGGTGGATCGGGCCCCGTGCACACACCGGCCTCTGCCTCTGCTTAACTGTTTGCCCTTTTTGTGTGCTCCCCCAGGTCTACCCTGAACTGCAGATCACGAATGTGGTGGAAGCCAACCAACCAGTGACCATCCAGAACTGGTGCAAGAGGGGCCACAAGCAATGCAAGACCCACGCCCGCATCGTGATTCCCTACCGCTGCTTAGGTGAGCTGGCCGGCCGTGTAACTGACGCGGAGCGCTCTGGTCTTTGGGGATGAAAAAGAAGGATGTTGGGTTGTGTTGTTGTTGTTGTTGTTGTTTTTATGTTTGTTTATTTTTGAGAGACAGAGAGCACACACATGCACAAAAGCGGGGAAGGGGCGGGGACAGAGAGGGAGGCATAGACTCCAAAGCAGGCTCCAGGCTCTGAGCTGTCAGCACAGAGATCAAATTGGGGCTTGAACCCACGAACCGTGAGATCATTACCTAAGCCAAAGCCAGACACTTAACCAACTGAGCCACCTAGACGTCCAGGAAGGATGCTCTAACTAAATCTACCATGCCGTTTCTTTCTGCCACTCTGGATTGGACTACATCTTGGACTGTTAAGATATCAGCACCAGAGCACTATTTCTGAGCTCCCTGCCTCAGAATGAATTTTCCTAATGTGTTTATTCAAATGACAAATTCTTGGACCAATTCCATAACTGCTGAGTGAAAAGGCCTGGGGGTGGGGCCCAGGAATTTTCATTTTCCCAAGTCCCATAGGTGGTTCTCAGGCTCGCGAAGACTGGGAGCACTGGGGCCGTGTGTGTTTTGTCGCCTGACTTCATAGAAGAGAGAATGACATGTGGCGCTCCCCCATTGTGCTAATTTCTTAAAAACCCCTTTCCTGAAACAACTTGATGACTCCCCCCGCCCGTAGACAGGACAGTAGAATTGGGGAACTATTTTATTCTTTTGCTTTTATCAAACTAGAGGAACCAGTTAGCTCACTAAGGTTTAACTGGGGGCTTCTCTCAGGAACCTCACATTTTACTTTCCCCTTTTATTTTTAAAACTGAGCTGTTTAATGTGATGTCCGACTTTCTTCCTCTGGAAACACTGTCTCACTCCATATTTGATCTGACTTGGTTATTAGTGTCTTACTAGTTGATATTTATATATAACCAGGCAAGGTGGAAATCCACAGTCTTTGGTCTGACGGCCAACATGGTGGTTTATGCGTGGTTGTAAATAAGGACCTAGAGATCTCCACAGGGAGCCCGAGACCACGGACAAATACTGATAAATACTCTGGTGACTTCTTGTAAAGACTAAACGGGATCTTTTTTCACAAAGTCCCAGCAGCAAACTCAGTAAGGATAAGTGCAGAAGATTCTGGAGATGTGTGTAGTACTTCATCAAACATAAATGCCATGAGAGCATATGTACTGGTGACCGTTCATGCTTGTGCGTAATTTGACACATTCACAGAAAACACTGGCCGTTAGAATGAAGTTTTCATCTGGTGCATTTTGCTCACAATCGACTTGATGAAGAGAGTGTGCAAAACCAGATTTTTACACATTTGATAATTCGAGAGTTCCCGTGTTCCTCCTTGTTCTTTATTCGTAAAGTACTTTACAAGGGCTCTAACCCTTTTCTGTCTGATTGGATAAGAACTGAGAATCTAATAAGATGAAGTTTAAATATAGAGGTCAACTGTCTCCAGGAACTGTGTATTTCAAACCAATGTAGTTAATTATGCCGAGAGACCCATTTACTGTGGTGTAAGTTAGGAAATAGATCATGAGCCAGTTAATTAGGTGGGCCAGATCTTGTTAATGACGTTTTCCTGCTGGTTCTCACCCGTTCTGTGAAATGTCGCGGATATACTTTGTTGAGAACAGAAGCTCACCAGGAACGAGGTCATAGGACTTTGGATGAGCATTATGGCTGATGACCCCTGATAGGTCACTCACAACTGCACCCGTTTCCAAAGTGAACACGTATCACTTTGCTTGTGATCTTCCCACTTCATAACTACTTAGAAGTGTCGGAATTCACTAAACATGGAATCGACAGTAAGATTATAGTTCGCCACAGTGGCGCTGCTTAATTGTGGCAAATTTCCTTTGACTCCAAATTTCCTGTGGGCCCAGATTGATTGTCTTCCCTCTCCTTACCCCTACTCTGTGCCCCTCCCCTTGGCAAGAGGGAATTGAAACTCCCAAGGGAACAAAATACTGTAAAAAGGAAGAAGCAATGTATGAAATGTCTTCAGATCTAAACGTGAAGTCAAAAGATTTCATGATATTGTGAGAAAGCCTATTAAACACCATGTAGGAAGGCTGATCCTAAGTGTTCTCACTTCGCACGCACAAATACTGAGAGTCCGCAAAGGAAGATGTCTCGCTGTACCTCACGCAGGTGATTGTGACAGAATTAGGACCAAAGCCCAAGACCTTTCAGTTCACACTCCAGTGTCCCTTACGGTATTAACAGAACATCGTGCTGGAGCCAATAACCTCCTGATTTACAAAATCAGGTCATCAAGGAAAGGCTGTGAATTACAGGCAATAAATAAGTTTTTTAAAAGTCACCTGTTGTGTTCATAAGGGAAATGATTGTGAGTTTGACACACGAGAAATCTTCCCTTGATAATGTTTTCCGCTTAGTGGTAGGAATAGGCAACATCGTTATAAATTACTTGCTGCTTGAACAAATAGTTAGTGTTTAGCATTGATACCAGTGCCCCCCAAGCGGCTATATCCAAACTTATCCTTTAGACAAGAGGTGGTCTGAAGGTCATTCTCAGAAAGGTGCTACCTAGAACACGAAGTACAGTCGTCTGAAACATTAAGCATATTAAAATGCGAAACAAAGCTTGAGAGAGTTCGAGCCCCATGTCAGGCTCTATGCTGACTGCTAGCTCGGAGCCTGAAGCCTGCCTCAGATTCTGTGTCGCTTTCTCTCTCTGCTTCTCCCCTGTTCACACTCTGTCGCTCTCTGTTTCTCAAAAATAAATAAAATGTAAATAAATACATATATGTGTGTATTTCAATTTCAGTATCAAAGGATCGTATGATACATTTCAATTTTAGCACGTGATGCAGAAAACTCTCAATATTTGTTTTACTGTAGAACCTAGGGATAAATTCTTTTTCAATTGTTTTTTTAAATTTGTTTTTATTTTTGAGAGAGAGAGAGAGAGAGAGAGAGAGAGAGACAGTGCAAGTAAGGGAGGGGCAGAGAGAGAGGGAGACAAATCCAAAACAGGCTCCAGGCCCTGAACTGTCCAGCACAGAGCCCCACACAGGGCTTGAACCCACGAACCGCAAGTTCATGACCTGACCTGAAGTTGGACACTTAACAGACTGAGCCACCCAGGCGCCCTAGGAATAAATTCTCTTAACCTGAGTGGCTTTATTAAACTTTCCCTCTTTTCCACAACCCTTGGTGAATTTTAGTTCATGCTGGTGATATGTCCCTGGAGTCTTTCTGCTTTTGTTCCTTCTTTTCCTCCCACCTGTGTTTTTTCCTGTCTATGAGTCTCAGGCTTTAGATTGAAACCTGATGGTGAAGGGAAGTCCCGTGGCAACATCTGTGTGGCAGTTGGAGAGCAGTCAGTTCAGACTGGAGGAGACCGGGAGGGTCCTTGGGGGGAGGTCTCCAGGGAAAATAATGGCACAGATGTGCTACCTGCCTGACATGCCTATGCTTAGAGTGGTTTTGGAGTTCTTTTGGAAAATTTGGCAGACCTACAGGCCGGAAGGGTGCGCAGAAAATAAAGCAAATTTTAAAATGGGGCACGTATTAACTTCAGAAGAAGAAAAACCAAAAGGTGAAGAATAACAAAGTTGTAACATAAAAAGAGTACATCATTGCCCGGTTCTAAGCAGTATTGGCACAGAGATAATGCAGATTCCAGGAGGCTGGTGGGCAGAGAGGGGGTGGGCTCAGGTGTGACATTTCACCCTCACAGTAAGAAGACCTACAGTGAAAAAATATCAAGAAAAGCACAGAATTAGGAAATAGGGGAGGGAGGTATGTGGGAGAACTGACCCCTTGATGAGATGGCAGTCAATGATTTTTATTAACTCTTTGTGCCATGGAGAAATTTATCGAATAGGTCTGTGGCAGGAAGAAGGTGAGTTTAAGGCTTCCAGGCAGTGTTTCTAGTGTAGAAAATTCCTTTTAATACTTCAAGTTTCAAGTCCAACTACTGTTAAAGGATGTCCTTATTTAGCTAACTTTTTTTTTGAGAGAGAGAGAGAGACAGCATGAGCAGCAGAGGGTCAGAGAGAGAGAAGAAGACACAGGATCTGAAGACAGGCTCCGGGCTCTGAGCTAGCATTCAGCACAGAGCCCGACGCAGGACTCGAACCCACGAACCGTGAGATCATGACCTGAGCCAAAGTTGGACACTCAACCGACTGAGCCATCCAGGCGCCCCTAGCTGTCTAACTTTTAAGTGGATAAAGCTAAACTCCGATTTTATAGCTGAGCTTGTTGTGGGGTATATATCGACTTCACAAGATGTATGTTTTCCTTGGCTGTAATTTATGACTGTCCATAGATAAAATTACCTTTACACCTATTTTACAGAATTTAGGGCATAATGTCACGATGTGAGATGGTATAGAAGTTTGTATTTGTGATCATCTTTACTCTGGAAGCACGCTGATCTTCTCTAGTTTAGTGACAGGTGTTTGTTCAGGGACCAGACTGAAGATGATCAAAACCAGCCTCCTATTCCCGCAAGTTTCCCCCTACCTACAAGTGTGCAGTCCTAAATACAGGCTCAGAGCCTGGAGCCTGTCTTGGGATTCTGTATCTCCCTCTCTCTCTGACCCTCCCCTGCTCATGCTGTCTCTCTCTGTCTCTCAAAAATAAATAAAAAACATTAAAAAATTAAAAATAAAAAAAGAATAGGAGTTAGGAAGGGGTGTCTGGGTGGCTCAGCCAGTTGAGTGTCTGGTCATGATCTCAGAGTTCATGGGTTCTAGCCCCGCATTGGGCTCTGTGCTGACAGATCAGAGCCTGGGGCCTGTTTCAGCTTCTGTGCCTCCTTCTCTCTCTGCCCCTCCTCTGCTCATGCTCTGTCTCTCTTGCTCTCTGTGTCTCGCAAAAATAAATAAAATGTTAAAAAAAAAAATAAGAGTTAAAGAGACGGGGATAGAGTGGCCTGGAGCAAAGGATAGAAGCTTCCCAAGAGTAAAGGATAAAGGATTGTTTTCGCAGAAACCCACTTCTAAATACCACTTATAATGGCAATGGTGTTTAGGAACTTCTTTCGGATTTTCATGTTGTACCTTAAGAGTTAGGGTGATAGGGTGATCTGGGTGGCTCAGTTGATTGAGCATCCATCTCTTAATTTCAGCTCGAGTCATGATCTCATGGTTTGTGAGTTCAAGCCCCATGTCAGTCTCTGAGCTGACTTCATGGAGCCTGCTAGGCTAGGGACTCTTCTCTCTTTCTCCCTCTCTTTCTGCCCCTGCCCTGCTCGGACTCTCTCTTTCTCTCTCAAAATAAATAAAAATGTTTAAAAAGAGGGTAATGTTTATGAATGCCAACTGTTAATTTCATCATATTTAAATGCCTTTATTAAATGATGAGATTTAGTAGGCATTTGATATGTACATATAAGTACTCTCCCTCAAGAGATTTACATCTTTTTATGACATTAAAATTTGGGGTCATCCTATTGGTTTATTGATTAGGTTCATTTTCAAGAATGTGTCACCAACTCAACGTTCTCCTAAACCTTACCCTTCGATCTTAACTACTTTGCTAAGAATGTGGTATATGACCTTGTTTGGGTTTATATCCTAATGGTGTGGCCATCACTTAAGACCCCCTTCATTATTGTGGGGTGTCTTTATCAGCTCAGGGTTGCTGGAGTCCCATGACTGAGCCATGTGGTTCTCTGTTCTTGCTTTATTGAGACTTAAAATTATCAGTCAGGAGCTATGATATTCTTCTGTATTCCCGAAGCATATTGAATACACTCATGTTCAATGTGCCAAGAAGTTAAAATAATTTGAGCTTATTTCTCTTCTTCCACCTTTGTTCTCAATTTAAGATCTTACTCAGAATTCTCAGTTGAGTCTAAATTCTTGGAAACCGGTGCACATATTTTCTTCAGTAAATTTTAACTATGCTGCCTATGATCTTTGACTTTAAGTACCTTAGGTCAGTAGACCCTTCATTTCACTTCGTCAGTCAGTAACTTTTTTACCTCCTGGTATTTCCCTACTCCTCAGAGACTCCTGGGCCTTCACATGCGTCACTTGACCCCACGGCTTTAACTCCCACCATTTGCTGCGCTGCTCACTCACAGCTGTGCTTCTTGACCTGACGAGGCGGTCAGCCGGTCCCGTTTTATCTTCCTAATGTCCATCTCCCTCCATGGGCAGCTGTTACCAGGCATCCTTCCTTTCAGCTCCGTGGAATGAGCTCTCTGCTGCCTTTCCCAGCAGGTCCATCAGTCGCTTCTCGGTCCTCTTTAACCTCTCAGGGGTCTTGAACTCTGTCGCTCAGTGCCTTCTCCCCACACCACTATTATGCTGCTGCTTCTGTTTATCTCTCCTCTGACTTTCCTTCTCCTTCTCTATATCATTTTTTTGTAGCCCACTTGGAAGATCTCAGTATCGGGGCTTTACAGGAGTCCTCCTGGGTTTTCATTTTCTCGCAATACCCGTAACTTACTAGGAAGCCCCATCGGTGCAGTGGCTTCCAAAAGGCTGGCCTGATGATTCGGGAGCGATTAACCCAGGCCAGACCTCCCAGCACTTACTGGTCATGAGACTCAGTGTGACTCCCGCTGCGAACTCAGCCTTCCATTGCCCCTTGTGCTGGCTCTTAGCTTCCATGGACATTTCATCTGTGGTTATGTGAGTTTCCATAACTATAGTCAATGAATGGTAAATTAGGCTTCTCAGATTAAACAAACAACACACGAGCATGGGCTATGCCTATTCTATTTTCCTCTGTTGGTTTATTGAACCATTTAGGATACAAATCTGTTCAAGGCAAAGGATTGGATTGTTTTCAGCTTCTATTAAAAGTCTCCTGGACCCTTGATTTCATGCAGAAGAATTAATTGGATTTAAATGAGCTTAATGTAGAAACTCTAATATTGATGCAGACATATACCCCACACTTGTTGGTCTGTCACCAGAATCAACGGCTGTCTGGTTGTTTTGCATTTCTGCTTGTCAGTGACAACTAGTAGCAACAATAACATGAATCAAACTTAAATCCCTAGGGACTATTTATATATTCATTTTTTGCATATTTTCTAAAGCAATGAGGATATAATTATAGAAATAAAAAAATGGATGACAGGCTGAACCTAAAAAAAAAAAGAAATGTACGCAAAATCCGTTCTTAATGATATTTAAAAAAGCATTTTTAGATACTCTTACTTAAATAAGATTTCTTGCTTTATACATATAGATGTGATCTCAGTGTTGGAATTAGCATCTTCCACTGCGAGGAAATGTTACATTTGTACTAAAAGTGTAACTGGAAAGAAGAGGATTAATTTCTCCTGAAAGCAAAATGCTTTGGAAACTATCCTAATGTAGGACTGGCAACTCAACAGCTGCCCAGATGAGTAAAGTTGCCTAATGATTTATTGTTGCAGTTAATGAATGTTCATTGGGACATGAGAACTGTTATCGGAGATGTCCTTTGTATCTACTTAGTGGGATCGTTGGTTTCTCTTGCCATTCGCTCTGTTCTTCCAAAAATGGAGCCTCCTATAAATGGTCTTAATAATATGCATATGGATTTAGGTAAATAGCCAGCTATCCAGACAGTTTGAACATCAACTGAAAATGAAACATCTAGAATTATCATGTCCTAAGTAGCATGAGTGGGAAGGGCATCAGGCCAAGAGAGGGAACTGACCTTTTGTTTCTTGTGACTCGGAGAAAGGCAGACGTGAATAAACACTGCATTAAACCGTGAAATGTGTTGCTTTTATCTTAGGTAATGGAGATCCTATGCCCGGTAACCCTTATGCATTACTAGAAAGTCTGCTTCTGGGGCACCTGGGCGGCTCAGTCGGTTAAGCATCTGACTCTTGATTTCGGTTCAGGTCATGATCTCATGATTTGTGAGATCGAGCCCCACATGATAGCACGGACTCCACTTGGGATTCTCTCTCTCCCTCTTTGCCCTTTCCCTGCTCGCTCGCTCTCTCTCTCTCTCTCTCTCTTTCTCTCTCAAAATAACTTAAAAGGAAAAAAAACCCAGGAAGTCTGCTTTTTCCCAGAAAATGGCAAATCATTTACACTTTTCTTAGAAGGTTTGGATAAACAGTGTCCTTACCCAAAATCAAAAGTCCATCCTCAGCTTTTTTCTAAAACCCCAACATTTCCAGATTTAAAACAACAGAGACCCTGAGTATAATTTTCCTCTAATCTGCATTTCTGTCATCTTTACAATGTTAAGTGGAAGACAGAAACTGTATTATTTGGGGTGAGAGATACCCTAGAATTACCCCCTGTCATTATCAGCCTTAATCAAACACGGATCCCTCATTTATAAATGTGAAGGCTAAAGGAGAGGTTTGCCTTCTTCAAACACCTCTGTGTGCAACAGGGCCTCCCTTTGAAAAACTACTTTAAGATCTAGTTTGAGTTAAAGGCTGAGCTCTTGCATGCCTGGAATGCTTCCTCTTCAAAATATTTGCTCCCTGGAGAGGTCAGCCGAAGAAAGAATGCTCATGTGACTTCAGATTGTCGACCTGGAAGACCATTTGGGTCATGGAATGGGCTTTGGCACAGCTCCGTGGCTTTCTGGTTGACAAGGGGCCAGGACGGGAGGGCGAGACTGGCTGTGTCTGAATGGAAGAACTAGTCGGATAACATTTGAAGCCTGAATGTACCCACCTCTGATGCCTTTGCTTTCGCTTGAGAGAATTTTTAAACTATAGCCTGTATTAAGGTGCTGCAGTTTGTTGCGATGCACCTTTAAATGATTCTGCAGCTACAGAATGCGTTCTCTCTGGGCCTGATGTGTAAAATTTGAATGACACTTGTGCTCTGTCAGAAAAGAACAGACGTTTTCATTATGAAATTCATTCAAGCAGAAAAGTAGCAGAGTGAGCAGAAATTTTCATTTACATCCGTGATTGAAGTTGCAGCGATAAAAGAAAATTACTAGGTTTAAGAATAGCCATGTTCTCATTCTCTCAGACGACCCAAGGAATTTTGTCAATATGGAAAATAATACGTTATTGAGGAAGGCTCTGGTCAGGAGTCTCAAATTTTGCATATCCTTTAACTGACCTTAGATTTTTTCTAGGGTATTTTGAGTTATCTAGAAACAGTTGACAATATTCCCTTTTTGTATCAGGTCCATGATTTGTTATAATGTGGGCTTTATGTCCCATTACCACAGAGACTCATAGCAATTTCTTAGCTTTTAGTTGTATTAGCAGGTATAGACAGATAACTCAGTTAGGCCAGTCTTAGAAGCCATAAGACACTGGATTAGGGATGTGGGGTCAGAACTTTCCAGGGAGAATTTTCTGCTAAATAGTTTGTAATATATGTCTTGGAAACCTTAATGTAGTAATTTCATGCCCCAAACGCTCTTCGTTAGAAGTCCAGAAATTCAATTATTTTCAGTTCTCTCAGGAGTGATAAACCCTGGCAGATTGATTTATAATAAAACTAAGCCGTGTTTACAAATCTGAGTGGCAATTTCTAACTTCACAGTGGAGTGGTAAGACAGGGAGAGATTCTTTTTTTTATTTAAAAAAAATTTTTTTTTATGTTTTTATTTACTTTTGAGAGAGAAAGAGGCAGCATGATCAGGGGAGGGTCAGAGAGAGAGGGAGGAACAGAATCCAAAGCAGGCTCCAGGCTCTGAGCTAGCTGTCAGCACAGACCCCGATTTGGGACTTGAACCCTCGAACATGACATAATGACCTGAGCTGAAGTCGGACGCTCAACCGACTGAGCCACCCAGGCGCCCCTCTTTTTTTTATTTTTAAATGTTTATGTATTTATTTTGAGAGAGAGAGAGAGCACACGCATCGACATTTAAGGGGCAGAGGGACTGAGAGAGAGAACCCCAAGCAGGCTCCATGCTCTCAGCTAAGAGCCTGATGCAGGGCTCAGACTCATGAACTATGAGATCGTGAGCTGAGCGGAATTCAAGAGCCAGATGCTTAACTGACTGAGCCTCCCCTCCCCACCAGGCACCCCAAGACAGGAAGAGATTTTAATTTAGCTGGGATCCATCCCCATTGAAAAAAATCACATGATTTTTGAAACGTAACTCAGTGGAAGTGGGTAATTTCTAAAACATTTTTATTGAAGAGCTTGATGAATCATGTATCCTTATTATATTTTTTCTGTTAGATATCGTGTCCTTCTTCCCTAGATAATGTTGCAGGGACAGTGTTAGAACTCTAATATTTTTTTCTGTTTTTCACAGAGCCTTAAGGACTTAGCAGTGTTCTGATACCAGTAGAAGGTTGTGCTGATTCCAAATACCATACCCTAATTATTTCCTGGCTAGCTCTTTTGTTAAATGCTATAATGTCTTTTTTTTTT